>NW_027515945.1:0-68159 GCF_048772815.1 Callospermophilus lateralis | reverse complement strand
TACGTGTTATTCGCCAGTCCCTGCTTTACGCCACATCAAGAGGAAACAAACCTTAGATATAGAACGTAGAACTACTTTATTGTGTCAAGTTTCGAGAAGCTAGCACAAACCGTGTTTGATTTAGAGTTCTAGCTGCATCTGTCAATATAGGAGAAAACAGAGTGAAACCTAGAAATTAAAACTGTTACTGCAAACGAATGCATCAACCTAGGAGAACGAAACTTGGGCATCCAAGTTTGATTGGTGTACTGCTCATTACTTGAAAGTATCATTAAGGTCGGAAAAAAAATATGTGTTGAGATTTCAGGAGACTCTAGTTTTTTGGCAGCCTAACAACGCCTCTCATTGTAAGTGTTATTCGCCAGTCTGTGCTGAAGGCTACATCAAGAGGAAACAAACCTTAGGGATAGAATGTAGAACTACTTTATTGTGTCACGTTTCAAGAAGCTAGCCCAAACCGTGTATGATTTAGAGTTTGAACTACATTTGTCAATATAGGAGAAAACAGAGTGAAACCTAAAAATTCAAACTGTTCCTGCAAACGAATGCTTCAACGTAGGAGAATGAAACTTGAGCATCCAAGTGGGATTCGTGTACTGATCATTACTTGAAAGTATCATGAAGATTGGATGAAAAAATATATGTTGAGATTTCAGAAGACTCTAGTTTTTGGAAGTTTGGCAACCCCTTTCAATAAAAGTGTTATTCGCCAGTCCATGCATTAGGCTACATCAAGAGGAAACAAACCTTAGAAATAGAACGTAGAACTACAGTATTTTGTCAAGTTTCAAGAAGCTAGCACAAACCGTGTTTGATTTAGAGTTCGAACTGCATCTGTCAATATAGGACAAAACAGTGTGAAACCTAAAAATTCAAACTGTTTCTGCAAACGAATGCTTCAACCTAGGAGAACGAAACTTGGGCATCCAAGTTTGATTGGTGCACTGCTCATTACTTGAAAGTATCATGAAGGTCGGAAGAAAAAATATATGGTGAGATTTCAGGAGACTGTAGTTTTTTGGCAGCCTAACAACGCCTTTCATTGAATGTGTTATTCGCCAGTCTGTGCTGTAGGCTACATCAAGAGGAAACAAACCTTAGGGATAGAATGTAGAACTACTTTATTGTGTCATGTTTCAAGAAGCTAGCCCAAACCGTGTATGATTTAGAGTTTGAACTACATTTGTCAATATAGGAGAAAACAGAGTGAAACCTAAAAATTCAAACTGTTACTGCAAACGAATGCTTCAACGTAGGAGAATGAAACTTGAGCATCCAAGTGGGATTGGTGTACTGATCATTACTTGAAAGTATCATGAAGATTGGATGAAAAAATATATGTTGAGATTTCAGGAGACTCTAGTTTTTTGAAAGTTAGGCAACCCCTTTCAATATAAGTGTTATTCGCCAATCCCTGCTTTAGGCTACATCAAGTGGAAACAAACCTTAGATATAGAACGTAGAACTACTTTATTGTGTCAAGTTTCAAGAAGCTAGCACAAACCGTGTTTGATTTAGAGTTCTAGCTGCATCTGTCAATATAGGAGAAAACAGAGTGAAACCTAGAAATTAAAACTGTTACTGCAAACGAATGCATCAACCTAGGAGAACGAAACTTGGGCATCCAAGTTTGATTGGTGTACTGCTCATTACTTGAAAGTATCATTAAGGTCGGAAAAAAAATATGTGTTGAGATTTCAGGAGACTCTAGTTTTTTGGCAGCCTAACAACGCCTCTCATTGTAAGTGTTATTCGCCAGTCTGTGCTGAAGGCTACATCAAGAGGAAACAAACCTTAGGGATAGAATGTAGAACTACTTTATTGTGTCACGTTTCAAGAAGCTAGCCCAAACCGTGTATGATTTAGAGTTTGAACTACATTTGTCAATATAGGAGAAAACAGAGTGAAACCTAAAAATTCAAACTGTTCCTGCAAACGAATGCTTCAACGTAGGAGAATGAAACTTGAGCATCCAAGTGGGATCGGTGTAGTGATCATTACTTGAAAGTATCATGAAGATTGGATGAAAAAATATATGTTGAGATTTCAGGAGACTCTAGTTTTTTGAAAGTTTGGCAACCCCTTTCAATATACGTGTTATTCGCCAGTCCCTGCTTTACGCCACATCAAGAGGAAACAAACCTTAGATATAGAACGTAGAACTACTTTATTGTGTCAAGTTTCGAGAAGCTAGCACAAACCGTGTTTGATTTAGAGTTCTAGCTGCATCTGTCAATATAGGAGAAAACAGAGTGAAACCTAGAAATTAAAACTGTTACTGCAAACGAATGCATCAACCTAGGAGAACGAAACTTGGGCATCCAAGTTTGATTGGTGTACTGCTCATTACTTGAAAGTATCATTAAGGTCGGAAAAAAAATATGTGTTGAGATTTCAGGAGACTCTAGTTTTTTGGCAGCCTAACAACGCCTCTCATTGTAAGTGTTATTCGCCAGTCTGTGCTGAAGGCTACATCAAGAGGAAACAAACCTTAGGGATAGAATGTAGAACTACTTTATTGTGTCAGGTTTCAAGAAGCTAGCCCAAACCGTGTATGATTTAGAGTTTGAACTACATTTGTCAATATAGGAGAAAACAGAGTGAAACCTAAAAATTCAAACTGTTCCTGCAAACGAATGCTTCAACGTAGGAGAATGAAACTTGAGCATCCAAGTGGGATTCGTGTACTGATCATTACTTGAAAGTATCATGAAGATTGGATGAAAAAATATATGTTGAGATTTCAGAAGACTCTAGTTTTTGGAAGTTTGGCAACCCCTTTCAATAAAAGTGTTATTCGCCAGTCCATGCATTAGGCTACATCAAGAGGAAACAAACCTTAGAAATAGAACGTAGAACTACAGTATTTTGTCAAGTTTCAAGAAGCTAGCACAAACCGTGTTTGATTTAGAGTTCGAACTGCATCTGTCAATATAGGACAAAACAGTGTGAAACCTAAAAATTCAAACTGTTTCTGCAAACGAATGCTTCAACCTAGGAGAACGAAACTTGGGCATCCAAGTTTGATTGGTGCACTGCTCATTACTTGAAAGTATCATGAAGGTCGGAAGAAAAAATATATGGTGAGATTTCAGGAGACTGTAGTTTTTTGGCAGCCTAACAACGCCTTTCATTGAATGTGTTATTCGCCAGTCTGTGCTGTAGGCTACATCAAGAGGAAACAAACCTTAGGGATAGAATGTAGAACTACTTTATTGTGTCATGTTTCAAGAAGCTAGCCCAAACCGTGTATGATTTAGAGTTTGAACTACATTTGTCAATATAGGAGAAAACAGAGTGAAACCTAAAAATTCAAACTGTTACTGCAAACGAATGCTTCAACGTAGGAGAATGAAACTTGAGCATCCAAGTGGGATTGGTGTACTGATCATTACTTGAAAGTATCATGAAGATTGGATGAAAAAATATATGTTGAGATTTCAGGAGACTCTAGTTTTTTGAAAGTTAGGCAACCCCTTTCAATATAAGTGTTATTCGCCAATCCCTGCTTTAGGCTACATCAAGTGGAAACAAACCTTAGATATAGAACGTAGAACTACTTTATTGTGTCAAGTTTCAAGAAGCTAGCACAAACCGTGTTTGATTTAGAGTTCTAGCTGCATCTGTCAATATAGGAGAAAACAGAGTGAAACCTAGAAATTAAAACTGTTACTGCAAACGAATGCATCAACCTAGGAGAACGAAACTTGGGCATCCAAGTTTGATTGGTGTACTGCTCATTACTTGAAAGTATCATTAAGGTCGGAAAAAAAATATGTGTTGAGATTTCAGGAGACTCTAGTTTTTTGGCAGCCTAACAACGCCTCTCATTGTAAGTGTTATTCGCCAGTCTGTGCTGAAGGCTACATCAAGAGGAAACAAACCTTAGGGATAGAATGTAGAACTACTTTATTGTGTCACGTTTCAAGAAGCTAGCCCAAACCGTGTATGATTTAGAGTTTGAACTACATTTGTCAATATAGGAGAAAACAGAGTGAAACCTAAAAATTCAAACTGTTCCTGCAAACGAATGCTTCAACGTAGGAGAATGAAACTTGAGCATCCAAGTGGGATCGGTGTAGTGATCATTACTTGAAAGTATCATGAAGATTGGATGAAAAAATATATGTTGAGATTTCAGGAGACTCTAGTTTTTTGAAAGTTTGGCAACCCCTTTCAATATACGTGTTATTCGCCAGTCCCTGCTTTACGCCACATCAAGAGGAAACAAACCTTAGATATAGAACGTAGAACTACTTTATTGTGTCAAGTTTCGAGAAGCTAGCACAAACCGTGTTTGATTTAGAGTTCTAGCTGCATCTGTCAATATAGGAGAAAACAGAGTGAAACCTAGAAATTAAAACTGTTACTGCAAACGAATGCATCAACCTAGGAGAACGAAACTTGGGCATCCAAGTTTGATTGGTGTACTGCTCATTACTTGAAAGTATCATTAAGGTCGGAAAAAAAATATGTGTTGAGATTTCAGGAGACTCTAGTTTTTTGGCAGCCTAACAACGCCTCTCATTGTAAGTGTTATTCGCCAGTCTGTGCTGAAGGCTACATCAAGAGGAAACAAACCTTAGGGATAGAATGTAGAACTACTTTATTGTGTCAGGTTTCAAGAAGCTAGCCCAAACCGTGTATGATTTAGAGTTTGAACTACATTTGTCAATATAGGAGAAAACAGAGTGAAACCTAAAAATTCAAACTGTTCCTGCAAACGAATGCTTCAACGTAGGAGAATGAAACTTTAGCATCCAAGTGGGATTCGTGTACTGATCATTACTTGAAAGTATCATGAAGATTGGATGAAAAAATATATGTTGAGATTTCAGAAGACTCTAGTTTTTGGAAGTTTGGCAACCCCTTTCAATAAAAGTGTTATTCGCCAGTCCATGCATTAGGCTACATCAAGAGGAAACAAACCTTAGAAATAGAACGTAGAACTACAGTATTTTGTCAAGTTTCAAGAAGCTAGCACAAACCGTGTTTGATTTAGAGTTCGAACTGCATCTGTCAATATAGGACAAAACAGTGTGAAACCTAAAAATTCAAACTGTTTCTGCAAACGAATGCTTCAACCTAGGAGAACGAAACTTGGGCATCCAAGTTTGATTGGTGCACTGCTCATTACTTGAAAGTATCATGAAGGTCGGAAGAAAAAATATATGGTGAGATTTCAGGAGACTGTAGTTTTTTGGCAGCCTAACAACGCCTTTCATTGAATGTGTTATTCGCCAGTCTGTGCTGTAGGCTACATCAAGAGGAAACAAACCTTAGGGATAGAATGTAGAACTACTTTATTGTGTCATGTTTCAAGAAGCTAGCCCAAACCGTGTATGATTTAGAGTTTGAACTACATTTGTCAATATAGGAGAAAACAGAGTGAAACCTAAAAATTCAAACTGTTACTGCAAACGAATGCTTCAACGTAGGAGAATGAAACTTGAGCATCCAAGTGGGATTGGTGTACTGATCATTACTTGAAAGTATCATGAAGATTGGATGAAAAAATATATGTTGAGATTTCAGGAGACTCTAGTTTTTTGAAAGTTAGGCAACCCCTTTCAATATAAGTGTTATTCGCCAATCCCTGCTTTAGGCTACATCAAGTGGAAACAAACCTTAGATATAGAACGTAGAACTACTTTATTGTGTCAAGTTTCAAGAAGCTAGCACAAACCGTGTTTGATTTAGAGTTCTAGCTGCATCTGTCAATATAGGAGAAAACAGAGTGAAACCTAGAAATTAAAACTGTTACTGCAAACGAATGCATCAACCTAGGAGAACGAAACTTGGGCATCCAAGTTTGATTGGTGTACTGCTCATTACTTGAAAGTATCATTAAGGTCGGAAAAAAAATATGTGTTGAGATTTCAGGAGACTCTAGTTTTTTGGCAGCCTAACAACGCCTCTCATTGTAAGTGTTATTCGCCAGTCTGTGCTGAAGGCTACATCAAGAGGAAACAAACCTTAGGGATAGAATGTAGAACTACTTTATTGTGTCACGTTTCAAGAAGCTAGCCCAAACCGTGTATGATTTAGAGTTTGAACTACATTTGTCAATATAGGAGAAAACAGAGTGAAACCTAAAAATTCAAACTGTTCCTGCAAACGAATGCTTCAACGTAGGAGAATGAAACTTGAGCATCCAAGTGGGATCGGTGTAGTGATCATTACTTGAAAGTATCATGAAGATTGGATGAAAAAATATATGTTGAGATTTCAGGAGACTCTAGTTTTTTGAAAGTTTGGCAACCCCTTTCAATATACGTGTTATTCGCCAGTCCCTGCTTTACGCCACATCAAGAGGAAACAAACCTTAGATATAGAACGTAGAACTACTTTATTGTGTCAAGTTTCGAGAAGCTAGCACAAACCGTGTTTGATTTAGAGTTCTAGCTGCATCTGTCAATATAGGAGAAAACAGAGTGAAACCTAGAAATTAAAACTGTTACTGCAAACGAATGCATCAACCTAGGAGAACGAAACTTGGGCATCCAAGTTTGATTGGTGTACTGCTCATTACTTGAAAGTATCATTAAGGTCGGAAAAAAATATGTGTTGAGATTTCAGGAGACTCTAGTTTTTTGGCAGCCTAACAACGCCTCTCATTGTAAGTGTTATTCGCCAGTCTGTGCTGAAGGCTACATCAAGAGGAAACAAACCGTAGGGATAGAATGTAGAACTACTTTATTGTGTCACGTTTCAAGAAGCTAGCCCAAACCGTGTATGATTTAGAGTTTGAACTACATTTGTCAATATAGGAGAAAACAGAGTGAAACCTAAAAATTCAAACTGTTCCTGCAAACGAATGCTTCAACGTAGGAGAATGAAACTTGAGCATCCAAGTGGGATCGGTGTAGTGATCATTACTTGAAAGTATCATGAAGATTGGATGAAAAAATATATGTTGAGATTTTAGGAGACTCTAGTTTTTTGAAAGTTTGGCAACCCCTTTCAATATACGTGGTATTCGCCAGTCCCTGCTTTACGCCACATCAAGAGGAAACAAACCTTAGATATAGAACGTAGAACTACTTTATTGTGTCAAGTTTCGAGAAGCTAGCACAAACCGTGTTTGATTTAGAGTTCTAGCTGCATCTGTCAATATAGGAGAAAACAGAGTGAAACCTAGAAATTAAAACTGTTACTGCAAACGAATGCATCAACCTAGGAGAACGAAACTTGGGCATCCAAGTTTGATTGGTGTACTGCTCATTACTTGAAAGTATCATTAAGGTCGGAAAAAAAATATGTGTTGAGATTTCAGGAGACTCTATTTTTTTGGCAACCTAACAACGCCTCTCATTGTAAATGTTATTCCCCAGTCTGTGATGAAGGCTACATCAAGAGGAAACAAACCTTAGAGATAGAACGTAGAACTACTTTATTGTGTCATGTTTCAAGTAGCTAGCACAAACCGTGTTTGATTTAAAGTTCTAACTGCATCTGTCAGTATAGGAGAAAACAGAGTGAAACCTAAAAATTCAAACTGTTCCTGCAAACGAATGCTTCAACCTAGAAGGACAAAACTTGGGCATCCAAGTGGGAATGGTGTACTGATCATTACTTGAATGTATCATGAAGATTGGATGAAAAAATATATGTTGAGATTTCAGGAGACTCTAGTTTTTTGAAAGTTTGGCAACCCCTTTCAATATAAGTGTTATTCGCCAGTCCCTACTTTAGGCTACATCAAGAGGAAACAAACCTTAGAGATAGAACGTAGAACTACTTTATTGTGTCAAGTTTCAAGAAGCTAACACAAACCGTGTTTGATTTAGAGTTCTAGCTGCATCTGTCAATATAGGAGAAAACAGAGTGAAACCTAGAAATTCAAACTGTTACTGCAAACGAATGCATCAACCTAGGAGAACGAAACTTGGGCATCCAAGTTTGATTTTTGTACTGCTCATTACTTGAATGTGTCATTAAGGTCGGAAAAAAATATGTGTTGAGATTTCCAGAGACTCTAGTTTTTTGGCAGCCTAACAACGCCTTTCATTGTAAGTGTTATTCGCCACTCTGTGCTGAAGGCTACATCAAGAGGAAACAAACCGTAGGGATAGAACGTAGAACTACTTTATTTTGTCAAGTGTCAAGAAGCTAGCCCAAACTGTGTATGATTTAGAGTTTGAACTACATTTGTCAATATAGGAGAAAACAGAGTGAAACCTAAAAATTCAAACTGTTCCTGCAAACGAATGCTTCAACGTAGGAGAATGAAACTTGAGCATCCAAGTGGGATCGGTGTAGTGATCATTACTTGAAAGTATCATGAAGATTGGATGAAAAAATATATGTTGAGATTTCAGGAGACTCTAGTTTTTTGAAAGTTTGGCAACCCCTTTCAATATAAGTGTTATTCGCCAGTCCCTGCTTTAGGCTACATCAAGAGTAAACAAACCTTAGAGATAGAACGTAGAACTACTTTATTGTGTCAAGTTTCAAGAAGCTAGCACAAACCGTGTTTGATTTAGAGTTCTAACTGCATCTGTCAATATAGGAGAAAACAGAGTGAAACCTAAAAATTCAAACTGTTACTGCAAACGAATGCTTCAACGTTGGAGAATGAAACTTGAGCATCCAAGTGGGATTGGTGTACTGATCATTATTTGAATGTATCATGAAGATTGGATGAAAAAATATATGTTGAGATTTCAGAAGACTCTAGTTTTTGGAAGTTTGGCAACCCCTTTCAATAAAAGTGTTATTCGCCAGTCCCTCCATTAGGCTACATGAAGAGGAAACAAACCTTAGAGATAGAACGTAGAACTACAGTATTTTGTCAAGTTTCAAGAAGCTAGCACAAACCGTGTTTGATTTAGAGTTCGAACTGCATCTGTCAATACAGGACAAAACAGAGTGAAACCTAAAAATTCAAACTGTTTCTGCAAACGAATGCTTCAACCTAGGAGAACGAAACTTGGGCATCCAAGTTTGATTGGTGCACTGCTCATTACTTGAAAGTATCATGAAGGTCGGAGGAAAAATATATGATGAGATTTCAGGAGACTGTAGTTTTTTGGCAGCCTAACAACGCCTTTCATTGAACGTGTTATTCGCCAGTCTCTGCTTAAGGCTACATCAAGAGGAAACAAACCTTAGGGATAGAACGTAGAACTACTTTATTGTGTCATGTTTCAAGTAGCTAGCACAAACCGTGTTTGATTTAGAGTTCTAGCTGCATCTGTCAATATAGGAGAAAACAGAGTGAATCCTAGAAATTCAAACTGTTACTGCAAACGAATGCATCAACCTAGGAGAACGAAACTTGGGCATCCAAGTTTGATTGGTGTACTGCTCATTACTTGAAAGTATCATTAAGGTCGCAAAAAAAATATGTGTTGAGATTTCAGGAGACTCTAGTTTTTTGGCAGCCTAACAACGCCTTTCATTGTAAGTGTTATTCGCCAGTCTGTGCTGAAGGCTACATCAAGAGGAAACAAACCTTAGAGATAGAACGTAGAACTACTTTATTGTGTCATGTTTCAAGTAGCTAGCACAAACCGTGTTTGATTTAAAGTTCTAACTGCCTCTATCAATATAGGAAAAAACAGAGTGAAACCTAAAAATTCAAACTGTTCCTGCAAACGAATGCTTCAACCTAGAAGAAAAAAACTTGGGCATCCAAGTGGGAATGGTGTACTGATCATTACTTGAATGTATCATGAAGATTGGATGAAAAAATATATGTTGAGATTTCAGGAGACTCTAGTTTTTTGAAAGTTTGGCAACCCCTTTCAATATAAGTGTTATTCGCCAGTCCCTGCTTAGGCTACATCAAGAGGAAACAAACCTTAGAGATAGAACGTAGAACTACTTTATTGTGTCAAGTTTCAAGAAGCTAGCACAAACCGTGTTTGATTTAGAGTTCTAGCTGCATCTGTCAATATAGGAGAAAACAGAGTGAAACCTAGAAATTCAAACTGTTACTGCAAACGAATGCATCAACCTAGGAGAACGAACCTTGGGCATCCAAGTTTGATTGTTGTACTGCTCATTACTTGAAAGTATCATTAAGGCCAAAAAAAAATATGTGTTGAGGTTTCAGGAGACTCTAGTTTTTTGGCAGCCTAACAACGCCTTTCATTGTAAGTGTTATTCGCCAGTCTGTGCTGAAGGATACATGAAGAGGAAACAAACCTTAGGGATAGAACGTAGAACTACTTTATTGTGTCAAGTTTCAAGAAGCTAGCCCAAACCGTGTATGATTTAGAGTTTGAACTACATTTGTCAATATAGGAGAAAACAGAGTGAAACCTAAAAATTCAAACAGTTACTGCAAACGAATGCTTCAACCTAGAAGAACAAAACTTGGGCATCCAAGTGGGAATGGTGTACTGATCATTACTTGAATGTATCATGAAGATTGGATGAAAAAATAAATGTTGAGATTTCAGGAGACTCTAGTTTTTGGAAGTTTGGCAACCCCTTTCAATAAAATTGTTATTCGCCAGTCCCTGCATTAGGCTACATCCAGAGGAAACAAACCTTAGAGATAGAACGTAGAACTACAGTATTTTGTCAAGTTTCAATAAGCTAGCACAAACCGTGTTTGATTTAGAGTTCGAACTGCATCTGTCAATATAGGACAAAACAGAGTGAAACCTAAAAATTCAAACTGTTCCTGCAAACGAATGCTTCAACCTAGGAGAACGAAACTTAAGCATCCAAGTTTGATTGGTGTACTGCTCATTACTTGAAAGTATCATTAAGGTCGGAAAAAAATATGTTTTGAGATTTCAGGAGACTCTCGTATTTTGGCAGCCAAACAACGCCTTTCATTGTAAGTGTTATTCGCCAGTCTGTGCTGAAGGCTACATCAAGAAGAAACAAACCTAGGGATAGAATGTAGATCTACTTTATTGTGTCAAGTTTCAAGAAGCTTGCCCAAACCGTGTATGATTTACAGTTTGAACTACATTTGTCAATATAGGAGAAAACAGAGTGAAACCTAAAAATTCAAACTGTTACTGCAAATGAATGCTTCAACGTAGGAGAATGAAACTTGAGCATCCAAGTGGGATTGGTGTACTGATCATTACTTGAAAGTATCATGAAGATTGGATGAAAAAATATATGTTGAGATTTCAGAAGACTCTAGTTTTTGGAAGTTTGGCAAATCCTTTCAATAAAAGTGTTATTCGCCAGTCCCTCCATTAGGCTACATGAAGAGGAAACAAACCTTAGAGATAGAACGTAGAACTACAGTATTTTGTCAAGTTTCAAGAAGCTAGCACAAACCGTGTTTGATTTAGAGTTCGAACTGCATCTGTCAATATAGGACAAAACAGAGTGAAACCTAAAAATTCAAACTGTTCCTGCAAACGAATGCTTCAACCTAGGAGAATGAAACTTAGGCATCCAAGTTTGTTTGGTGCACTACTCATTACTTGAAAGTAACATGAAGGTCGGAAGAAAAAATATATGATGAGATTTCAGGAGACTGTAGTTTTTTGGCAGCCTAACAACGCCTTTCATTGAATGTGTTATTCGCCAGTCTCTGCTTAAGGCTACATCAAGAGGAAACAAACCTTAGGGATAGAACGTAGAACTACTTTATTGTGTCAAGTTTCAAGTAGCTAGCACAAACTGTGTTTGATTTAAAGTTCTAACTGCATTTGTCAATATAGGAGAAAACAGAGTGAAACCTAAAAATTCAAACTGTTCCTGCAAACGAATGCTTCAACCTAGAAGAACAAAACTTGGGCATCCAAGTGGGAATGGTGTACTGATCATTACTTGAATGTATCATGAAGACTGGATGAAAAAATATATGTTGAGATTTCAGGAGACTCTAGTTTTTTGAAAGTTTGGCAACCCCTTTCAATATAAGTGTTATTCGCCAGTCCCTGCTTTAGGCTACATCAAGAGGAAACAAACCTTAGGGATAGAACGTAGAACTACTTTATTGTGTCAAGTTTCAAGAAGCTAGCACAAACCGTGTTTGATTTAGAGTTCTAGCTGCTTCTGTCAATATAGGAGAAAACAGAGTGAAACCTAGAAATTCAAACTGTTACTGCAAACGAATGCATCAACCTAGGAGAACAAAACTTGGGCATCCAAGTTTGATTGGTGTACTGCTCATTACTTGAAAGTATCATTAAGGTCGAAAAAAAATATGTGTTGAGATTTCAGGAGACTCTAGTTTTTTGGCAGCCTAACAACGCCTTTCATTGTAAGTGTTATTCGCCAGTCTGTGCTGAAGTCTACATCGAGAGGAAACAAACCTTAGTGATAGAATGTAGAACTACTTTATTGTGTCAAGTTTCAAGAAGCTAGCCCAAACCGTGTATGATTTAGAGTTTGAACTACATTTGTCAATATAGGAGAAAACAGAGTGAAACCTAAAAATTCAAACTGTTACTGCAAACGAATGCTTCAACGTAGGAGAATGAAACTTGAGCATCCAAGTGGGATTGGTGTACTGATCATTACTTGAAAGTATCATGAAGATTGGATGAAAAAATATATGTTGAGATTTCAGAAGGCTCTAGTTTTTGGAAGTTTGGCAACCAATTTCAATAAAAGTGTTATTAGCCAGTCCCTCCATTAGGCTACATGAAGAGGAAACAAACCTTAGAGATAGAACGTAGAACTACAGTATTTTGTCAAGTTTCAAGAAGCTAGCAAAAACCGTGTTTGATTTAGAGTTCGAACTGCATCTGTCAATATAGGACAAAACAGAGTGAAATCTAAAAATTCAAACTGTTCCTGCAAACGAATGCTTCAACCTAGGAGAACGAAACTTAGGCATCCAAGTTTGATTGGTGCACTACTCACTACATGAAAGTATCATGAAGGTCGGAAGAAAAAATATATGATGAGATTTCAGGAGACTGTAGTTTTTTGGCAGCCTAACAACGCCTTTCATTGAATGTGTTATTCGCCAGTCTCTGCTTAAGGCTACATCAAGAGGAAACAAACCTTAGGGATAGAACGTAGAACTAATTTATTGTGTCATGTTTCAAGTAGCTAGCACAAACCGTGTTTGATTTAAAGTTCTAACTGCATCTGTCAATATAGGAGAAAACAGAGTGAAACCTAAAAATTCAAACTGTTCCTGCAAACGTATGCTTCAACCTAGAAGAACAAAACTTGGGCATCCAAGTGGGAATGGTGTACTGATCATTACTTGAATGTATCATGAAGATTGGATGAAAAAATATATGTTGAGATTTCAGGAGACTCTAGTTTTTTGAAAGTTTGGCAACCCCTTTCAATATAAGTGTTATTCGCCAGTCCCTGCTTTAGGCTACATAAAGAGGAAACATCCTTAGAGATAGAACGTAGAACTACTTTATTGTGTCAAGTTTCAAGAAGCTAGCACAAACCGTGTTTGATTTAGAGTTCTAGCTGCATCTGTCAATATAGGAGAATACAGAGTTAAACCTAGAAATTCAAACTGTTACTGCAAACGAATGCATCAACCTAGGAGAACGAAACTTGGGCATCCAAGTTTGATTGGTGTACTGCTCATTACTTGAAAGTATCATTAAGTTCGGAAAAAAATATGTGTTGAGATTTCAGGAGACTCTAGTTTTTTGGCAGCCTAACAACGCCTTTCATTTTAAGTGTTATTCGCCAGTCTGTGCTGAAGGCTACATCAAGAGGAAACAAACCTTAGGGATAGAACGTAGAACTACTTTATTGTGTCATGTTTCAAGTAGCTAGCACAAACCGTGTTTGATTTAAAGTTCTAACTGCATCTGTCAATATAGGAGAAAACAGAGTGAAACCTAAAAATTCAAACTGTTCCTGGAAACGAATGCTTCAACCTAGAAGAACAAAACTTGGGCATCCAAGTGGGAATGGTGTACTGATCATTACTTGAATGTATCATGAAGATTGGATAAAAAAAAATTTGTTGAGATTTCAGGAGACTCTAGTTTTTTGAAAGTTTGGCAACCCCTTTCAATATAAGGGTTATTCGCCAGTCTCTGCTTTAGGCTACATCAAGAGGAAAAAACCTTAGAGATAGAACGTAGAACTACTTTATTGTGTCAAGTTTCAAGAAGCTAGCACAAACCGTGTTTGATTTAGAGTTCTAGCTGCATCTGTCAATATAGGAGAAAACAGAGTGAAACCTAGAAATTCAAACTGTTACTGCAAACGAATGCATCAACCTAGGAGAACGAAACTTGGGCATCCAAGTTTGATTGGTGTACTGCTCATTACTTGAAAGTATCATTAAGGTCGGAAAAAAATATGTGTTGAGATTTCAGGAGACTCTAGATTTTGGCAGCCTAACAACGCCTTTCATTGTAAGTGTTATTCGCAGGTCTGTGCTGAAGGCTACATCAAGAGGAAACAAACCTTAGGGATAGAATGTAGAACTACTTTATTGTGTCAAGTTTCAAGAAGCTAGCCAAAACCGTGTATGATTTAGAGTTTGAACTACATTTGTCAATATAGGAGAAAACAGAGTGAAACCTAAAAATTCAAACTGTTACTGCAAACGAATGCTTCAACGTAGGAGAATGAAAGTTGAGCATCCAAGTGTGATTGGTGTACTGATCATTACTTGAAAGTATCATGAAGATTGGATGAAAAAATATATGTTGAGATTTCAGAAGACTCTAGTTTTTGGAAGTTTGGCAACCCCTTTCAATAAAAGTGTTATTCGCCAGTCCCTGCATTAGGCTACATCCAGAGGAAACAAACCTTAGAGATAGAACGTAGAACTACAATATTTTGTCAAGTTTCAAGAAGCTAGCACAAACCGTGTTTGATTTAGAGTTCGAACTGCATCTGTCAATATAGGACAAAACAGAGTGAAACCTAAAAATTCAAACTGTTCCTGCAAACGAATGCTTCAACCTAGGAGAACGAAACTTGGGCATCCAAGTTTGATTGGTGCACTGCTCATTACTTGAAAGTATCATGAAGGTCGGAAGAAGAAATATATGATGAGATTTCAGGAGACTCTAGTTTTTTGGCAGCCTAACAACGCCTTTCGTTGAATGTGTTATTCGCCAGTCTCTGCTTAAGGCTACATCAAGAGGAAACAAACCTTAGGGATAGAACGTAGAACTACATTATTGTGTCATGTTTCAAGTAGCTAGCAAAACCGTGTTTGATTTAAAGTTCTAACTGCATCTGTCAATATAGGAGAAAACAGAGTGAAACCTAAAAATTCAAACTGTTCCTGCAAACGAATGCTTCAACCTAGAAGAACAAAACTTGGGCATCCAAGTGGGAATGGTGTACTGATCATTACTTGAATGTATCATGAAGATTGGATGAAAAAATATATGTTGAGATTTCAGGAGACTCTAGTTTTTTGGCAGCCTAACAACGCCTTTCATTGTAAGTGTTATTCGCCAGTCTGTGCTGAAGGCTACATCAAGAGGAAACAAACCTTAGAGATAGAACGTAGAACTACTTTATTGTGTCAAGTTTCAAGAAGCTAGCACAAACCGTGTTTGATTTAGAGTTCTAGCTGCATCTGTCAATATAGGAGAAAACAGAGTGAAACCTAGAAATTCAAACTGTTCCTGCAAACGAATGCTTCAACCTAGAAGAACAAAACTTGTGCATCCAAGTGGGAATGGTGTACTGATCATTACTTGAAAGTATCATGAAGATTGGATGAAAAAATATATGTTGAGATTTCAGAAGACTCTAGTTTTTTGAAAGTTTGGCAACCCCTTTCAATATAAGGGTTATTCGCCAGTCCCTGGTTTAGGCTACATCAAGAGGAAACAAACTTTAGAGATAGAACGTAGAACTACTTTATTGTGTCAAGTTTCAAGAAGCTAGCACAAACCGTGTTTGATTTAGAGTTCTAGCTGCATCTGTCAATATAGGAGAAAACAGAGTGAAACCTAGAAATTCAAACTATTACTGCAAACGAATGCATCAACCTAGGAGAACGAAACTTGGGCATCCAAGTTTGATTGTTGTACTGCTCATTACTTGAAAGTATCATGAAGGTCGGAAAAAAAATATGTGTTGAGATTTCAGGAGACTCTAGTTTTTTGGCAGCCTAACAACGCCTTTCATTGTAAGTGTTATTCGCCAGTCTGTGCTGAAGGCTACATCAAGAGGAAACAAACCTTAGAGATAGAACGTAGAACTACTTTATTGTGTCATGTTTCAAGTAGCTAGCACAAACCGTGTTTGATTTAAAGTTCTAACTGCATCTGTCAATATAGGAGAAAACAGAGTGAAACCTAAAAATTCAAACTGTTCCTGCAAACGAATGCTTCAACCTAGAAGAACAAATCTTGGGCATCCAAGTGGGAATGGTGTACTGATCATTACTTGAAAGTATCATGAAGATTGGATGAAAAAATATATGTTGAGATTTCAGGAGACTCTAGTTTTTTGAAAGTTTGGCAACCCTTTTCAATATAAGTTTTATTCGCCAGTCCCTGCTTTAGGCTACATCAAGAGGAAACAAACCTTAGAGATAGAACGTAGAACTACTTTATTGTGTCAAGTTTCAAGAAGCTAGCACAAACCGTGTTTGATTTAGAGTTCTAGCTGCATCTGTCAATATAGGAGAAAACAGAGTGAAACCTAGAAATTCAAACTGTTACTGCAAACGAATGCATCAACCTAGGAAAACGAAACTTGGGCATCCAAGTTTGATTGTTGTACTGCTCATTACTTGAAAGTATCATTAAGGTCGGAAAAAAAATATGTGTTGAGATTTCAGGAGACTCTAGTTTTTTGGCAGCCTAACAACGCCTTTCATTTTAAGTGTTATTCGCCAGTCTGTGCTGAAGGCTACATCAAGAGGAAACAAACCTTAGATATAGAACTATGAACTACTTTATTGTGTCAAGTTTCGAGAAGCTAGCACAAACCGTGTTTGATTTAGAGTTCTAGCTGCATCTGTCAATATAGGAGAAAACAGAGTGAAACCTAGAAATTCAAACTGTTACTGCAAACGAATGCATCAACCTAGGAGAACGAAACTTGGGCATCCAAGTTTGATTGGTGTACTGCTCATTACTTGAAAGTATCATTAAGGTCGGAAAAAAAATATGTGTTGAGATTTCAGGAGACTCTAGTTTTTTGGCAGTATAACAACGCCTCTCATTGTAAGTGTTATTCGCCAGTCTGTGCTGAAGGCTACATCAAGAGAAAAGAAACCTTATAGATAGAACGTAGAACTACTTTATTGTGTCATGTTTCAAGTAGCTAGCACAAACCGTGTTTGATTTAAAGTTCTAACTGCATCTGTCAATATAGGAGAAAACAGAGTGAAACCTAAAAATTCAAACTGTTCCTGCAAACGAATGCTGCATCCTAGAAGAACGAAACTTGGGCATCCACGTGGGAATGGTGTCCTGATCATTACTTGAAAGTATCATGAAGATTGGATGAAAAAATATATGTTGAGATTTCAGGAGACTCTATTTTTTGAAAGTTTGGCAACCCCTTTCAATATAAGTGTTATTCGCCAGTCCCTGGTTTAGGCTACATCAAGAGGAAACAAACTTTAGAGATAGAACGTAGAACTACTTTATTGTGTCAAGTTTCAAGAAGCTAGCACAAACCGTGTTTGATTTAGAGTTCTAGCTGCATCTGTCAATATAGGAGAAAACAGAGTGAAACCTAGAAATTCAAACTATTACTGCAAACGAATGCATCAACCTAGGAGAACGAAACTTGGGCATCCAAGTTTGATTGGTGTACTGCTCATTACTTGAAAGTATCATTAAGGTCGGAAAAAAAATATGTGTTGAGATTTCAGGAGACTCTAGTTTTTTGGCAGCCTAACAACGCCTTTCATTGTAAGTGTTATTCGCCAGTCTGTGCTGAAGGCTACATCAAGAGGAAACAAACCTTAGAGATAGAACGTAGAACTACTTTATTGTGTTATGTTTCAAGTAGCTAGCACAAACCGTGTTTGATTTAGAGTTCTAGCTGCATCTGTCAATATAGGAGAAAACAGAGTGAAACCTAGAAATTCAAACTGTTACTGCAAACGAATGCATCAACCTAGGAGAACGAAACTTGGGCATCCAAGTTTGATTGTTGTACTGCTCATTGCTTGAAAGTATCATTAAGGTCGGAAAAAAAATATGTGTTGAGATTTCAGGAGACTCTAGTTTTTTGGCAGCCTAACAACGCCTTTCATTGTAAGTGTTATTCGCCAGTCTGTGCTGAAGGCTACATCAAGAGGAAACAAACCTTAGATATAGAACTATGAACTACTTTATTGTGTCAAGTTTCGAGAAGCTAGCACAAACCGTGTTTGATTTAGAGTTCTAGCTGCATCTGTCAATATAGGAGAAAACAGAGTGAAACCTAGAAATTCAAACTGTTACTGCAAACGAATGCATCAACCTAGGAGAACGAAACTTGGGCATCCAAGTTTGATTAGTGTACTGCTCATTACTTGAAAGTATCATTAAGGTCGGAAAAAAAATATGTGTTGAGATTTCAGGAGACTCTAGTTTTTTGGCAGTATAACAACGCCTCTCATTGTAAGTGTTATTCGCCAGTCTGTGCTGAAGGCTACATCAAGAGAAAACAAACCTTATAGATAGAACGTAGAACTACTTTATTGTGTCAAGTTTCAAGTAGCTAGCACAAACCGTGTTTGATTTAAAGTTCTAACTGCATCTGTCAATATAGGTGAAAACAGAGTGAAACCTAAAAATTCAAACTGTTCCTGCAAACGAATGCTTCATCCTAGAAGAACGAAACTTGGGCATCCAAGTGGGAATCGTGTCCTGATCATTACTTGAAAGTATCATGAAGATTGGATGAAAAAATATAGGTTGAGATTTCAGGAGACTCTATTTTTTTGAAAGTTTGGCAACCCCTTTCAATATAAGTGTTATTCGCCAGTCCCTGGTTTAGGCTACATCAAGAGGAAACAAACCTTAGAGATAGAATATAGAACTACTTTATTGTGTCAAGTTTCAAGAAGCTAGCACAAACCGTGTTTGATTTAGAGTTCTAGCTGCATCTGTCAATATAGGAGAAAACAGAGTGAAACCTAGAAATTCAAACTGTTACTGCAAACGAATGCATCAACCTAGGAGAACGTAACTTGGGCATCCAAGTTTGATTGGTGTACTGCTCATTACTTGAAAGTATCATGAAGGTCGGAAGAAAAAATATATGATGAGATTTCAGGAGACTAGTTTTTTGGCAGCTTAACAACGCCTTTCATTGAATGTGTTATTCGCCAGTCTCTGCTTAAGGCTACATCAAGAGGAAACAAACCTTAGGGATAGAACGTAGAACTACTTTATTGTGTCATGTTTCAAGTAGCTAGCACAAACTGTGTTTGATTTAAAGTTCTAACTGCATCTGTCAATATAGGAGAAAACAGAGTGAAACCTAAAAATTCAAACTGTTCCTGCAAACGAATGCTTCAACCTAGAAGAACAAAACTTGGGCATCCAAGTGGGAATGGTGTACTGATCATTACTTGAATGTATCATGAAGATTGGATGAAAAAATATATGTTGAGATTTCAGGAGACTCTAGTTTTTTGAAAGTTTGGCAACCCCTTTCAATATAAGTGTTATTCGCCAGTCCCTGCTTTAGGCTACATCAAGAGGAAACAAACCTTAGGGATAGAACGTAGAACTACGTTATTGTGTCAAGTTTCAAGAAGCTAGCACAAACCGTGTTTGATTTAGAGTTCTAGCTGCATCTGTCAATATAGGAGAAAACAGAGTGAAACCTAGAAATTCAAACTGTTACTGCAAACGAATGCATCAACCTAGGAGAACAAAACTTGGGCATCCAAGTTTGATTGGTGTACTGCTCATTACTTGAAAGTATCATTAAGGTCGGAAAAAAATATGTGTTGAGATTTCAGGAGACTCTAGTTTTTTGGCAGCCTAACAACGCCTTTCATTGTAAGTGTTATTCGCCAGTCTGTGCTGATGTCTACATCGAGAGGAAACAAACCTTAGGGATAGAATGTAGAACTACTTTATTGTGTCAAGTTTCAAGAAGCTAGCCCAAACCGTGTATGATTTACAGTTTGAACTACATTTGTCAAGATAGGAGAAAACAGAGTGAAACCTAAAAATTCAAACTGTTACTGCAAACGAATGCTTCAACGTAGGAGAATGAAACTTGAGCATCCAAGTGGGATTGGTGTACTGATCATTACTTGAAAGTATCATGAAGATTGGATGAAAAAATATATGTTGAGATTTCAGAAGACTCTAGTTTTTGGAAGTTTGGCAACCCCTTTCAATAAAAGTGTTATTAGCCAGTCCCTCCATTAGGCTACATGAAGAGGAAACAAACCTTAGAGATAGAACGTAGAACTACAGTATTTTGTCAAGTTTCAAGAAGCTAGCACAAACCGTGTTTGATTTAGAGTTCGAACTGCATCTGTCAATATAGGACAAAACAGAGTGAAATCTAAAAATTCAAACTGTTCCTGCAAACGAATGCTTCAACCTAGGAGAACGAAACTTAGGCATCCAAGTTTGATTTGTGCACTACTCACTACATGAAAGTATCATGAAGGTCGGAAGAAAAAATATATGATGAGATTTCAGGAGACTGTAGTTTTTTGGCAGCCTAACAACGCCTTTCATTGAATGTGTTATTCGCCAGTCTCTGCTTAAGGCTACAGCAAGAGGAAACAAACCTTAGGGATAGAACATAGAACTACTTTATTGTGTCATGTTTCAAGTAGCTAGCACAAACCGTGTTTGATTTAAAGTTCTAACTGCATCTGTCAATATAGGAGAAAACAGAGTGAAACCTAAAAATTCAAACTGTTCCTGCAACGAATGCTTCAACCTAGAAGAACAAAACTTGGGCATCCAAGTGGGAATGGTGTACTGATCATTACTTGAATGTATCATGAAGATTGGATAAAAAAATATATGTTGAGATTTCAGGAGACTCTAGTTTTTTGAAAGTTTGGCAACCCCTTTCAATATAAGGGTTATTCGCCAGTCCCTGCTTTAGGCTACATCAAGAGGAAAAAACCTTAGAGATAGAACGTAGAACTACTTTATTGTGACAAGTTTCAAGAAGCTAGCACAAACCGTGTTTGATTTAGAGTTCTAGCTGCATCTGTCAATATAGGAGAAAACAGAGTGAAACCTAGAAATTCAAACTGTTACTGCAAGCGAATGCATCAACCTAGGAGAACGAAACTTGGGCATCCAAGTTTGATTGGTGTACTGCTCATTACTTGAAAGTATCATTAAGGTCGGAAAAAAATATGTGTTGAGATTTCAGGAGACTCTAGATTTTGGCAGCCTAACAACGCCTTTCATTGTAAGTGTTATTCGCCAGTCTGTGCTGAAGGCTACATCAAGAGGAAACAAAACTTAGGGATAGAATGTAGAACTACTTTATTGTGTCAAGTTTCAAGAAGCTAGCCCAAACCGTGTATGATTTAGAGTTTGAACTACATTTGTCAATATAGGAGAAAACAGAGTGAAACCTAAAAATTCAAACTGTTACTGCAAACGAATGCTTCAACGTAGGAGAATGAAAGTTGAGCATCCAAGTGGGATTGGTGTACTGATCATTACTTGAAAGTATCATGAAGATTGGATGAAAAAATATATGTTGAGATTTCAGAAGACTCTAGTTTTTTTAAGTTTGGCAACCCCTTTCAATAAAATTGTTATTCGCCAGTCCCTGCATTAGGCTACATCCAGAGGAAACAAACTTTAGAGATAGAACGTAGAACTACAGTATTTTGTAAAGTTTCAAGAAGCTAGCACAAACCGTGTTTGATTTAGAGTTCGAAATGCATCTGTCAATATAGGACAAAACAGAGTAAAACCTAAAAATTCAAACTGTTCCTGCAAACGAATGCTTCAACCTAGGAGAACGACACTTGGGCATCCAAGTTTGATTGGTGCACTGCTCATTACTTGAAAGTATCATGAAGGTCGGAAGAAGAAATATATGATGAGATTTCAGGAGACTGTAGTTTTTTGGCAGCCTAACAACGCCTTTCATTGAATGTGTTATTCGCCAGTCTCTGCTTAAGGCTACATCAAGAGGAAACAAACCTTAGGGATAGAACGTAGAACTACTTTATTGTTTCAAGTTTGAAAAGCTAGCACAAACCGTGTTTGATTTAGAGTTCTAGCTGCATCTGTCAATATAGGAGAAAACAGAGTGAAACCTAGAAATTCAAACTGTTACTGCAAACGAATGCGTCAACCTAGGAGAACGAAACTTGGGCATCCAAGTTTGATTGGTGTACTGCTCATTACTTGAAAGTATCATTAAGGTCGGAAAAAAAATATGTGTTGATATTTCAGGAGACTCTAGTTTTTTGGCAGCCTAACAACGCCTCTCATTGTAAGTGTTATTCGCCAGTCTGTGCTGAAGGCTACATCAAGAGGAATCAAACCTTGGAGATAGAACGTAGAACTACTTTATTGTGTCATGTTTCAAGTAGCTAGCACAAACCGTGTTTGATTAAAGTTCTAACTGCATCTGTCAATATAAGAGAAAACAGAGTGAAACCTAAAAATTCAAACTGTTCCTGCAAACGAATGCTTCATCCTAGAAGAACAAAACTTGGGCATCCAAGTGGGAATGGTGTACTGATCATTACTTGAATGTATCATGAAGATTTAATGAAAAAATATATGTTGAGATTTCAGGAGACTCTAGTTTTTTGAAAGTTTGGCAACCCCTTTCAATATAAGTGTTATTCGCCAGTCCCTGCTTTAGGCTACATCAAGAGGAAACAAACCTTAGAGATAGAACGTAGAACTACTTTATTGTGTCAAGTTTCAAGAAGCTAGCACAAACCGTGTTTGATTTAGAGTTCTAGCTGCATCTGTCAATATAGGAGAAAACAGAGTGAAACCTAGAAATTCAAACTGTTACTGCAAACGAATGCATCAACCTAGGAGAACGAAACTTGGGCATCCAAGTTTGATTGGTGTACTGCTCATTACTTGAAAGTATCATTAAGGTCGGAAAAAAATATGTGTTGAGATTTCAGGAGACTCTAGTTTTTTGGCAGCCTAACAAAGCCTTTCATTGTAAGTGTTATTCGCCAGTCTGTGCTGAAGGCTACATCAAGAGGAAACAAACCTTAGGGATAGAATGTAGAACTACTTTATTGTGTCAAGTTTCAAGAAGCTAGCCCAAACCGTGTATGATTTAGAGTTTGAACTACATTTGTCAATATAGGAGAAAACAGAGTGAAACCTAACAATTCAAACTGTTACTGCAAACGAATGCTTCAACGTAGGAGAATGAAAGTAGAGCATCCAAGTGGGATTGGTGTACTGATCATTACTTGAAAGTATCATGAAGTTTGGATGAAAAAATATATGTTGAGATTTCAGAAGACTCTAGTTTTCGGAAGTTTGGCAACCCCTTTCAATAAAAGTGTTATTCGCCAGTCCCTGCATTAGGCTACATCCAGAGGAAACAAACCTTAGAGATAGAACGTAGAACTACAGTATTTTGTCAAGTTTCAAGAAGCTAGCACAAACCTTGTTTGATTTAGAGTTCGAACTGCATCTGTCAATATAGGACAAAACAGAGTGAAACCTAAAAATTCAAACTGTTCCTGCAAACGAATGCTTCAACCTAGGAGAACGAAACCTGGGCATCCAAGTTTGATTGGTACACTGCTCATTACTTGAAAGTATCATGAAGGTCGTAAGAAAAAATATATGATGAGATTTCAGGAGACTGTAGTTTTTTGGCAGCCTAACAACGCCTTTCATTGAATGTGTTATTCGCCAGTCTCTGCTTAAGGCTACATCAAGAGGAAACAAACCTTAGGGATAGAACGTAGAACTACTTTATTGTGTCATGTTTCAAGTAGCTAGCACAAACCGTGTTTGATTTAAAGTTCTAACTGCATCTGTCAATATAGGAGAAACCAGAGTGAAACCTAAAAATTCAAACTGTTCCTGCAAACGAATGCTTCAACCTAGAAGAACAAAACTTGGGCATCCAAGTGGGAATGGTGTACTGATCATTACTTGAATGTATCATGAAGATTGGATGAAAAAATATATGTTGAGATTTCAGGAGACTCTAGTTTTTTGAAAGTTTGGCAACCCCTTTCAATATAAGGGTTATTCGCCAGTCCCTGCTTTAGGCTACATCAAGAGGAAACAAACCTTAGAGATAGAACGTAGAACTACTTTATTGTGTCAAGTTTCAAGAAGCTAGCACAAACCGTGTTTGATTTAGAGTTCTAGCTGCATCTGTCAATATAGGAGAAAACAGAGTGAAACCTAGAAATTCAAACTGTTACTGCAAACGAATGCATCAACCTAGGAGAACGAAACTTGGGCATCCAAGTTTGATTGGTGTACTGCTCATTACTTGAAAGTATCATTAAGGTCGGAAAAAAATATGTGTTGAGATTTCAGGAGACTCTATTTTTTTGGCAGCCTAACAACGCCTTTCATTGTAAGTGTTATTCGCCAGTCTGTGCTGAAGGCTACATCAAGAGGAAACAAACCTTAGGGATAGAATGTAGAAGTACTTTATTGTGTCAAGTTTCAAGAAGGTAGCCCAAACCGTGTATGATTTAGAGTTTGAACTACATTGTCAATATAGGAGAAAACAGAGTGAAACCTAAAAATTCAAACTGTTACTGCAAACGAATGCTTCAACGTAGGAGAATGAAAGTTGAGCATCCAAGTGGGATTGGTGTACTGATCATTACTTGAAAGTATCATGAAGATTGGATGAAAAAATATATGTTGAGATTTCAGAAGACTCTAGTTTTTGGAAGTTTGGCAACC
Source organism: Callospermophilus lateralis (assembly GCF_048772815.1). Classification (NCBI taxonomy): domain Eukaryota; kingdom Metazoa; phylum Chordata; class Mammalia; order Rodentia; family Sciuridae; genus Callospermophilus; species Callospermophilus lateralis. The sequence continues at coordinate 43,455 of NW_027515945.1, read as the reverse complement.
CCTTTCAATAAAAGTGTTATTAGCCAGTCCCTCCATTAGGCTACATGAAGAGGAAACAAACCTTAGAGATAGAACGTAGAACTACAGTATTTTGTCAAGTTTCAAGAACTAGCACAAACCGTGTTTGATTTAGAGTTCGAACTGCATCTTTCAATATAGGACAAAACAGAGTGAAACCTAAAAATTCAAACTGACCTGCAAACGAATGCTTCAACCTAGGAGAACGAAACTTAGGCATCCAAGTTTGATTGGTGCACTACTCATTACTTGAAAGTATCATGAAGGTCGGAAAAAAAATATATGATGAGATTTCAGGAGACTGTACTTTTTTGGCAGCCTAACAATGCCTTTCATTGAATGTGTTATTCGCCAGTCTCTGCTTAAGGCTACATCAAGAGGAAACAAACCTTAGGGATAGAACGTAGAACTACTTTATTGTGTCATGTTTCAAGTAGCTAGCACAAACCGTGTTTGATTTAAAGTTCTAAATGCATCTGTCAATATAGGAGAAAACAGAGTGAAACCTAAAAATTCAAACTGTTCCTGCAAACTAATGCTTCAACCTAGAAGAACAAAACTTGGGCATCCAAGTGGGAATGGTGTACTGATCATTACTTGAATGTATCATGAAGATTGGATGAAAAAATATATGTTGAGATTTCAGGAGACTCTAGTTTTTTGAAAGTTTGGCAACCCCTTTCAATATAAGTGTTATTCGCCAGTCCCTGCTTTAGGCTACATCAAGAGGAAACAAACCTTAGAGATAGAACGTAGAACTACTTTATTGTGTCAAGTTTCAAGAAGCTAGCACAAACCGTGTTTGATTTAGAGTTCTAGCTGCATCTGTCAATATAGGAGAAAACAGAGTGAAACCTAGAAATTCAAACTGTTACTGCAAACGAATGCATCAACCTAGGAGAACGAAACTTGGGCATCCAAGTTTGATTGGTGTACTGCTCATTACTTGAAAGTATCATTAAGGTCGGAAAAAAATATGTGTTGAGATTTCAGGAGACTCTAATTTTTTGGCAGCCTAACAACGCCTTTCATTGTAAGTGTTATTCGCCAGTCTGTGCTGAAGGCTACATCGAGAGGAAACAAACCTTAGGGATAGAATGTAGAACTACTTTATTGTGTCAAGTTTCAAGAAGCTAGCCCAAACCGTGTAAGATTTACAGTTTGAACTACATTTGTCAATATAGGAGAAAACAGAGTGAAACCTAAAAATTCAAACTGTTACTGTAAACGAATGGTTCAACGTAGGAGAATGAAACTTGAGCATCCAAGTGGGATTGGTGTACTGATCATTACTTGAAAGTATCATGAAGATTGGATGAAAAAATATATGTTGAGATTTCAGAAGACTCTAGTTTTTGGAAGTTTGGCAACCCCTTTCAATAAAAGTGTTATTCGCCAGTCCCTCCATTAGGCTACATGAAGAGGAAACAAACCTTAGAGATAGAACGTAGAACTACAGTATTTTGTCAAGTTTCAAGAAGGTAGCACAAACCGTGTTTTATTTAGAGTTCGAACTGCATTTGTCAATATAGGACAAAACAGAGTGAAACCTAAAAATTCAAACTGTTCCTGCAAACGAATGCTTCAACCTAGGAGAACGAAACTTGGGCATCCAAGTTTGATTGGTGTACTACTCATTACTTGAAAGTATCATGAAGGTCGGAAGAAAAAATATATGATGAGATTTCAGGAGACTGTAGTTTTTTGGCAGCCTAACAACGCCTTTCATTGAATGTGTTATTCGCCAGTCTCTGCTTAAGGCTACATCAAGAGGAAACAAACCTTAGAGATAGAACGTAGAACTACTTTATTGTGTCATGTTTCAAGTAGCTAGCACAAACCGTGTTTGATTTAAAGTTCTAACTGCATCTGTCAATATAGGAGAAAACAGAGTGAAACCTAAAAATTCAAACTGTTACTGCAAACGAATGCATCAACCTAGGAGAACGAAACTTGGGCATCCAAGTTTGATTGGTGTACTGCTCATTACTTGAAAGTATCATTAAGGTCGGAAAAAAATATGTGTTGAGATTTCAGGAGACTCTAGTTTTTTGGCAGCCTAACAACGCCTTTCATTGTAAGTGTTATTCGCCAGTCTGTGCTGAAGGCTACATCAAGAGGAAACAAACCTTAGGGATAGAACGTAGAACTACTTTATTGTGTCATGTTTCAAGTAGCTAGCACAAACCGTGTTTGATTTAAAGTTCTAATTGCAACTGTCAATATAGGAGAAAACAGAGTGAAACCTAAAAATTCAAACTGTTCCTGCAAACGAATGCTTCAACCTAGAAGAACAAAACTAGGGCATCCAAGTGGGAATGGTGTACTGATCATTACATGAATGTATCATGAAGATTGGATGAAGAAATATATGTTGAGATTTCAGGAGACTCTAGTTTTTTGAAAGTTTGGCAACCCCTTTCAATATAAGTGTTATTCGCCAGTCCCTACTTTAGGCTACATCAAGAGGAAACAAACCTTAGAGATAGAACGTAGAACTACTTTATTGTGTCAAGTTTCAAGAAGCTAGCACAAACCGTGTTTGATTTAGAGTTCTAGCTGCATCTGTCAATATAGGAGAAAACAGAGTGAAACCTAAAAATTCAAACTGTTACTGCAAACGAATGCATCAACCTAGGAGAACGAAACTTGGGCATCCAAGTTTGATTGGTGTACTGCTCATTACTTGAAAGTATCATTAAGGTCGGAAAAAAAATATGTGTTGAGATTTCAGGAGACTCTAGTTTTTTGGCAGCCTAACAACGCCTTTCATTGTAAGTGTTATTCGCCAGTCTGTGCTGAAGGCTACATCAAGAGGAAACAAACCTTAGAGATAGAACGTAGAACTACTTTATTGTGTCATGTTTCAAGTAGCTAGCACAAACCGTGTTTGATTTAAAGTTCGAACTGCCTCTGTCAATATAGGAGAAAACAGAGTGAAACCTAAAAATTCAAACTGTTCCTGCAAACGAATGCTTCAACCTAGAAGAACAAAACTTGGGCATCCACGTGGGAATGGTGTACTGATCATTACTTGAAAGTATCATGAAGATTGGATGAAAAAATATATGTTGAGATTTCAGAAGACTCTAGTTTTTGGAGGTTTGGCAACCCCTTTCAATTAAAGTGTTATTCGCCAGTCCCTCCATTAGGGTACATGAAGAGGAAACAAACCTTAGAGATAGAACGTAGAACTACAGTATTTTGTCAAGTTTCAAGAATCTAGCACAAACCGTGTTTGATTTAGAGTTCGAACTGCATCTGTCAATATAGGAGAAAACAGAGTGAAACCTAGAAATTCAAACTGTTACTGCAAACGAATGCATCAACCTAGGAGAACGAAACTTGGGCATCCTAGTTTGATTGGTGTACTGCTCATTACTTGAAAGTATCATTAAGGTCGGAAAAAAATATGTGTTGAGATTTCCTGAGACTCTAGTTTTTTGGCAGCCTAACAACGCCTTTCATTGTAAGTGTTATTCGCCAGTCTGTGCTGAAGGCTACATCAAGAGGAAACAAACCTTAGGGATAGAATGTAGAACTACTTTATTGTGTCAAGTTTCAAGAAGCTAGCCCAAACCGTGTATGATTTAGAGTTTGAACTACATTTGTCAATATAGGAGAAAACAGAGTGAAACCTAAAAATTCAAACTGTTACTGCAAACGAATGCTTCAACGTAGGAGAATGAAACTTGAGCATCCAAGTGGGATTGGTGTACTGATCATTACTTGAAAGTATCATGAAGATTGGATGAAAAAATATATGTTGAGATCAGAAGACTCTAGTTTTTGGAAGTTTGGCAACCCCTTTCAATAAAAGTGTTATTCGCCAGTCCCTGCTTTAGGCTACATGAAGAGGAAACAAACCTTAGAGATAGAACGTAGAACTACAGTATTTTGTCAAGTTTCAAGAAGCTAGCACAAACCGTGTTTGATTTAGATTTCGAACTGCATCTGTCAATATAGGACAAAACAGAGTGAAACCTAAAAATTTAAACTATTCCTGCAAACGAATGCTTCAACCTAGGAGAACGAAACTTGGGCATCCAAGTTTGATTGGTGCACTACTCATTACTTGAAAGTATCATGAAGGTCGGAAGAAAAAATATATGATGAGATTTCAGGAGACTGTTGTTTTTTGGCCGCCTAACAATGCCTTTCATTGAATGTGTTATTCGCCAGTCTCTGCTTAAGGCTACATCAAGAGGAAACAAACCTTAGGGATAGAACGTAAACTACTTTATTGTGTCATGTTTCAAGTAGCTAGCACAAACCGTGTTTGATTTAAAGTTCTAACTGCCTCTGTCAATATAGGAGAAAACAGAGTGAAACCTAAAAATTCAAACTGTTCTTGCAAACGAATGCTTCAACCTAGAAGAACAAAACTTGGGCATCCAAGTGGGAATGGTGTACTGATCATTACTTGAAAGTATGATGAAGATTGGATGAAAAAATATATGTTGAGATTTCAGGAGACTCTAGTTTATTGAAAGTTTGGCAACCCCTTTCAATATAAGTGTTATTCGCCAGTCCCTGCTTTAGGCTACATCAAGAGGAAACAAACCTTAGAGATAGAACGTAGAACTACTTTATTGTGTCAAGTTTCAAGAAGCTAGCACAAACCGTGTTTGATTTAGAGTTCTAGCTGCATCTGTCAATATAGGAGAAAACAGAGTGAAACCTAGAAATTCAAACTCTTACTGCAAACGAATGCATCAAACTAGGAGAACGAAACTTGGGCATCCAAGTTTGATTGGTGTACTGCTCATTACTTGAAAGTATCATTAAGGTCGGAAAAAAATATGTGTTGAGATTTCAGGAGACTCTAGTTTTTTGGCAGCCTAACAACGCCTTTCATTGTAAGTGTTATTCGTCAGTCTGTCCTGAAGGCTACATCAAGAGGAAACAAACCTTAGGGATAGAATGTAGAACTACTTTATTGTGTCAAGTTTCAAGAAGCTAGCCCAAACGGTGTATGATTTAGAGTTTGAATTACATTTGTCAATATAGTAGGAAACAGAGTGAAACCTAAAAATTCAAACTGTTACTGCAAACGAATGCTTCAACGTAGGAGAATGAAAGTTGAGCATCCAAGTGGGATTGGTGTACTGATCATTACTTGAAAGTATCATGAAGATTGGATGAAAAAATATATGTTGAGATTTCAGAAGACTCTAGTTTTTGGAAGTTTGGCAACCCCTTTCAATAAAATTGTTATTCGCCAGTCCCTGCATTAGGCTACATCCAGAGGAAACAAACGTTAGAGATAGAACGTAGAACTACAGTATTTTGTCAAGTTTCAAGAAGCTAGCACAAACCGTGTTTAATTTAGAGTTCGAACTGCATCTGTCAATATAGGACAAAACAGAGTGAAACCTAAAAATTCAAACTGTTCCTGCAAACGAATGCTTCAACCTAGGAGAACGAAACTTGGGCATCCAAGTTTGATTGGTGCACTGCTCATTACTTGAAAGTATCATGAAGGTCGTCAGAAAAAATATATGATGAGATTTCAGGAGACTGTAGTTTTTTGGCAGCCTAACAACGCCTTTCATTGAATGTGTTATTCGCCAGTCTCTGCTTAAGGCTACATCAAGAGGAAACAAACCTTAGGGACAGAACGTAGTACTACTTTATTGTGTCATGTTTCAAGTAGCTAGCACAAACCGTGTTTGATTTAAAGTTCTAGCTGCATCTGTCAATATAGGAGAAACCAGAGTGAAACCTAAAAATTCAAACTGTTCCTGCAAATGAATGCTTCAACCTAGAAGAACAAAACTTGGGCATCCAAGTGGGAATGGTGTACTGATCATTACTTGAATGTATCATGAAGATTGGATGAAAAAATATATGTTGAGATTTCAGGAGACTCTAGTTTTTTGAAAGTTTGGCAACCCCTTTCAATATAAGTGTTATTCGCCAGTCCCTGCTTTAGGCTACATCAAGAGGAACAAACCTTAGAGATAGAACGTAGAACTACTTTATTGTGTCAAGTTTCAAGAAGCTAGCACAAACCGTGTTTGATTTAGAGTTCTAGCTGCATCTGTCAATATAGGAGAAAACAGAGTGAAACCTAGAAATTCAAACTGTTACTGCAAACGAATGCATCAACCTAGGAGAACGAAACTTGGGCATCCAAGTTTGATTGGTGTACTGCTCATTACTTGAAAGTATCATTAAGGTCGGAAAAAAATATGTGTTGAGATTTCAGGAGACTCTAGTTTTTTGGCAGCCTAACAACGCCTTTCATTGTAAGTGTTATTCGCCAGTCTGTGCTGAAGGCTACATCAAGAGGAAACAAACCTTAGAGATAGAACGTAGAACTACTTTATTGTGTCATGTTTCAAGTAGCTAGCACAAACCGTGTTTGATTTAAAGTTCTAACTGCATCTGTCAATATAGGAGAAAACAGAGTGAAACCTAAAAATTCAAACTGTTCCTGCAAACGAATGCTTCAACCTAGAAGAACAAAACTTGGGCATCCATGTGGGAATGGTGTACTGATCATTACTTGAAAGTATCATGAAGATTGGATGAAAAAATATATGTTGACATTTCAGGAGACTCTAGTTTTTTGAAAGTTTGGCAACCCCTTTCAATATAAGTGTTATTCGCGAGTCCGGGCTTTAGGCTACATTAAGAGGAAACAAACCTTAGAGATAGAACGTAGAACTACTTTATTGTGTCAAGTTTCAAGAAGCTAGCACAAACCGTGTATGATTTAGAATTCTAGCTGAATCTGTCAATATAGGAGAAAACAGAGTGAAACCTAGAAATTCAAACTGTTACTGCAAACGAATGCATCAACCTAGGAGAACGAAACTTGGGCATCCAAGTTTGATTGGTGTACTGCTCATTACTTGAAAGTATCATTAAGGTCGGAAAAAAATATGTGTTGAGATTTCAGGAGACTCTAGATTTTGGCAGCCTAACAACGCCTTTCATTGTAAGTGGTATTCGCCAGTCTGTGCTGAAGGCTACATCAAGAGGAAACAAACCTTAGGGATAGAATGTAGAACTACTTTATTGTGTCAAGTTTCAAGAAGCTAGCCCAAACCGTGTATGATTTAGAGTTTGAACTACATTTGTCAATATAGGAGAAAACAGAGTGAAACCTAAAAATTCAAACTGTTACTGCAAACGAATGCTTCAACGTAGGAGAATGAAACTTGAGCATCCAAGTGGGATTGGTGTACTGATCATTACTTGAAAGTATCATGAAGATTGGATGAAAAAATATATGTTGAGATTTCAGAAGACTCTAGTTTTTGGAAGTTTGGCAACCCCTTTCAATAAAATTGTTATTCGCCAGTCCCTGCATTAGGCTACATGAAGAGGAAACATACCTTAGAGATAGAACGTAGAACTACAGTATTCTGTCAAGTTTCAAGAAGCTAGCACAAACCGTGTTTGATTTAGAGTTCGAACTGCATCTGTCAATATAGGACAAAACAGAGTGAAACCTAAAAATTCAAACTGTTCCTGCAAACGAATGCTTCAACCTAGGAGAACGAAACTTGGGCATCCAAGTTTGATTGGTGCACTGCTCATTACTTGATAGTATCATGAAAGTCGGAAGAAAAAATATATGATGAGATTTCAGGAGACTGTAGTTTTTTGGCAGCCTAACAACGCCTTTCATTGAATGTGTTATTCGCCAGTCTCTGCTTAAGGCTACATCAAGAGGAAACAAACCTTAGCGATAGAACGTGGAACTACTTTATTGTGTCATGTTTCAAGTAGCTAGCACAAACCGTGTTTGATTTAAAGTTCTAACTGCATCTGTCAATATAGGAGAAAACAGAGTGAAACCTAAAAATTCAAACTGTTCCTGCAAACGAATGCTTCAACCTAGAAGAACAAACTTGGGCATCCAAGTGGGAATGGTGTACTGATCATTACTTGAATGTATCATGAAGATTGGATGAAAAAATATATGTTGAGACTTCAGGAGACTCTAGTTTTTTGAAAGTTTGGCAACCCCTTTCAATATAAGTGTTATTCGCCAGTCCCTGCTTTAGGCTACATCAAGAGGAAACAAACCTTAGAGATAGAACGTAGAACTACTTTATTGTGTCAAGTTTCGAGAAGCTAGCACAAACCGTGTTTGATTTAGAGTTCTAGCTGCATCTGTCAATATAGGAGAAAACAGAGTGAAACCTAGAAATTCAAACTGTTACTGCAAACGAATGCATCAACCTAGGAGAACGAAACTTGGGCATCCAAGTTTGATTGGTGTACTGCTCATTACTTGAAAGTATCATTAAGATCGGAAAAAAATATGTGTTGAGATTTCAGGAGACTCTAGTTTTTTGGCAGCCTAACAACGCCTTTCATTGTAAGTGTTATTCGCCAGTCTGTGCTGAAGGCTACATCAAGAGGAAACAAACCTTAGGGATAGAATGTAGAACTACTTTATTGTGTCAAGTTTCAAGAAGCTAGCCCAAACCGTGTATGATTTACAGTTTGAACTACATTTGTCAATATAGGAGAAAACAGAGTGAAACCTAAAAATTCAAACTGTTACTGCAAACGAATGCTTCAACGTAGGAGAATGAAACTTGAGCATCCAAGTGGGATTGGTGTACTGATCATTACTTGAAAGTATCATGAAGATTGGAAGAAAAAATATATGTTGAGATTTCAGATGACTCTAGTTTTCGGAAGTTTGGCAACCCCTTTCAATAAAAGTGTTATTCGCCAGTCCCTCCATTAGGCTACATGAAGAGGAAACAAACCTTAGAGATAGAACGTAGACCTACAGTATTTTGTCAAGTTTCAAGAAGCTAGCACAAACCGTGTTTGATTTAGATTTCGAACTGCATCTGTCAATATAGGAGAAAACAGAGTGAAACCTAAAAATTCAAACTGTTCCTGCAAACGAATGCTTCAACCTAGGAGAACGAAACTTAGGCATCCAAGTTTGATTTTTTGCACTGCTCATTACTTGAAAGTATCATGAAGATCGGTAGAAAAAATATATGATGAGATTTCAGGAGACTGTAGTTTTTTGGCAGCCTAACAACGCCTTTCATTGAATGTGTTATTCGCCAGTCTCTGCTTAAGGCTACATCAAGAGGAAACAAACCTTAGGGATAGAACGTAGAACTACTTTATTGTGTCATGTTTCAAGTAGCTAGCACAAACCGTGTTTGATTTAAAGTTCTAACTGCATCTGTCAATATAGGAGAAACCAGAGTGAAACCTAAAAATTCAAACTGTTCCTGCAAACGAATGCTTCAACCTAGAAGAACAAAACTTGGGCATCCAAGTGGGAATGGTGTACTGATCATTACTTGAATGTATCATGAAGATTGGATGAAAAAATATATGTTGAGATTTCAGGAGATTCTAGTTTTTTGAAAGTTTGGCAACCCCTTTCAATATAAGTGTTATTCGCCAGTCCCTGCTTTAGGCTACATCAAGAGGAGACAAACCTTAGAGATAGAACGTAAACTACTTTATTGTGTCAAGTTTCAAGAAGCTAGCACAAACCGTGTTTGATTTAGAGTTCTACCTGCATCTGTCAATATAGGAGAAAACAGAGTGAAACCTAGAAATTCAAACTGTTACTGCAAACGCATGCATCAACCTAGGAGAACGAAACAGGGCCTCCAAGTTTGATTGGTGTACTGCTCATTACTTGAAAGTATCATTAAGGTCGGAAAAAAATATGTGTTGAGATTTCAGGAGACTCTAGATTTTTGGCAGCCTAACAACGCCTTTCATTGTAAGTGTTATTCTCCAATCTGTGCTGAAGGCTACATCAAGAGGAAACAAACCTTAGAGATAGAACGTAGAACTACTTTATTTTGTCATGTTTCAAGTAGCTAGCACAAACCGTGTTTGATTTAAAGTTCTAACTGCATCTGTCAATATAGGAGAAAACAGAGTGAAACCTAAAAATTCAAACTGTTCCTGCAAACGAATGCTTCAACCTAGAAGAACAAAACTTGGGCATCCAAGTGGGAATGGTGTACTGATCATTACTTGAAAGTATCATGAAGATTGGATGAAAAAATATATGTTGAGATTTCAGGAGACTCTAGTTTTTTGAAAGTTTGGCAACCCCTTTCAATATAAGTGTTATTCGCCAGTCCCTGCTTTAGGCTACATCAAGAGGAAACAAACCTTAGAGATAGAACGTAGAACTACTTTATTGTGTCAAGTTTCAAGAAGCTAGCACAAACCGTGTTTGATTTAGAGTTCTAGCTGCATCTGTCAATATAGGAGAAAAAAGAGTGAAACCTAGAAATTCAAACTGTTACTGCAAACGAATGCATCAACCTAGGAGAACGATACTTGGGCATCCAAGTTTGATTGGTGTACTGCTCATTACTTGAAAGTATCATTAAGGTCGGAAAAAAATATGTGTTGAGATTTCAGGAGACTCTAGTTTTTTGGCAGCCTAACAACGCCTTTCATTGTAAGTGTTATTCGCCAGTCTGTGCTGAAGGCTCCATCAAGAGGAAACAAACCTTAGGGATAGAACGTAGAACTACTTTATTGTGTCATGTTTCAAGTAGCTAGCACAAACCGTGTTTGATTTAAAGTTCTAACTGCATCTGTCAATATAGGAGAAAACAGAGTGAAACCTAAAAATTCAAACTGTTCCTGCAAACGAATGCTTCAACCTAGAAGAACAAAACTTGGGCATCCAAGTGGGAATGGTGTACTGATCATTACTTGAATGTATCATGAAGATTGGATGAAAAAATATATGTTGAGATTTCAGGAGACTCTAGTTTTTTGAAAGTTTGGCAACCCCTTTCAATATAAATGTTATTCGCCCGTCCCTACTTTAGGCTACATCAAAAGGAAACAAACCTTAGAGATAGAACGTAGAACTACTTTATTGTGTCAAGTTTCAAGAAGCTAGCACAAACCGTGTTTGATTTAGAGTTCTAGCTGCATCTGCAATATAGGAGAAAACAGAGTGAAACCTAGAAATTCAAACTGTTACTGCATACGAATGCATCAACCTAGGAGAACGAAACTTGGGCATCCAAGTTTGATTGGTGTACTGCTCATTACTTGAAAGTATCATTTAGGTCGGAAAAAAATATGTGTTGAGATTTCAGGAGACTCTAGTTTTTTGGCAGCCTAACAACGCCTTTCATTGTAAGTGTTATTCGCCAGTCTGTGCTGAAGGCTCCATCAAGAGGAAACAAACCTTAGAGATAGAACGTAGAACTACTTTATTGTGTCATGTTTCAAGTAGCTAGCACAAACCGTGTTTGATTTAAAGTTCTAACTGCATCTGTCAATATAGGAGAAAACAGAGTGAAACCTAAAAATTCAAACTGTTCCTGCAAACGAATGCTTCATCCTAGAAGAAAAAAACTTGGGCATCCAAGTGGGAATGGTGTACTGATCATTACTTGAATGTATCATGAAGATTGGATGAAAAAATATATGTTGAGATTTCAGGAGACTCTAGTTTTTTGAAAGTTTGGCAACCCCTTTCAATATAAGAGTTATTCGCCAGTCCCTGCTTTAGGCTACATCAAGAGGAAACAAACCTTAGAGATAGAACGTAGAACTACTTTATTGTGTCAAGTTTCATGAAGCTAGCACAAACCGTGTTTGATTTAGAGTTCTAGCTGCATCTGTCAATATAGGAGAAAACAGAGTGAAACCTAGAAATTCAAACTGTTAGTGTAAACGAATGCATCAACCTAGGAGAATGAAACTTGGGCATCCATGTTTGATTGGTGTACTGCTCATTACTTGAAAGTATCATTAAGGTCGGAAAAAAATATGTGTTGAGATTTCAGGAGACTCTAGTTTTTTGGCAGCCTAACAACGCCTTTCATTGTAAGTGTTATTCGCCAGTCTGTGCTGAAGGCTACATCAAGAGGAAACAAACCTTCGGGATAGAATGTAGAACTACTTTATTGTGTCAAGTTTCAAGAAGCTAGCCCAAACCGTGTATGATTTAGAGTTTGAACTACATTTGTCAATATAGGAGAAAACAGAGTGAAACCTAAAAATTCAAACTGTTACTGCAAACGAATGCTTCAACGTAGGAGAATGAAACTTGAGCATCCAAGTGGGATTGGTGTACTGATCATTACTTGAAAGTATCATGAAGATTGGATGAAAAAATATATGTTGAGATTTCAGAAGACTCTAGTTTTCGGAAGTTTGGCAACCCCTTTCAATAAAAGTGTTATTCGCCAGTCCCTGCATTAGGCTACATCAAGAGGAAACAAACCTTAGAGATAGAACGTAGAACTACAGTAATTTGTCAAGTTTCAAGAAGCTAGCACAAACCGTGTTTGATTTAGAGTTCGAACTGCATCTGTCAATATAGGACAAAACAGAGTGAAACCTAAAAATTCAAACTGTTCCTGCAAACGAATGCTTCAACCTAGGAGAACGAAACTTGAGCATCCAAGTTTGATTGGTGCACTGCTCATTACTTGAAAGTATCATGAAGGTCGGAAGAAAAAATATATGATGAGATTTCAGGAGACTGTAGTTTTTTGGCAGCCTAACAACGCCTTTCATTGAATGTGTTATTCGAAAGTCTCTGCTTAAGGCTACATCAAGAGGAAACAAACCTTAGGGATAGAACGTAGAACTACTTTATTGTGTCATGTTTCAAGTAGCTAGCACAAACCGTGTTTGATTTAAAGTTCTAACTGCATCTGTCAATATAGGAGAAAACAGAGTGAAACCTAAAAATTCAAACTGTTCCTGCAAACGAATGCTTCAACCTCGAAGAACAAAACTTGGGCATCCAAGTGGGAATGGTGTACTGATCTTTACTTGAATGTATCATGAAGATTGGATGAAAAAATATATGTTGAGATTTCAGGAGACTCTAGTTTTTTGAAAGTTTGGCAACCCCTTTCAATAACAGTGTTATTCGCCAGTCCCTGCATTAGCCTACATCAAGAGGAAACAAACCTTAGAGATAGAACGTAGAACTACAGTATTTTGTCAAGTTTCAAGAAGCTAGCAGAAACCGTGTTTGATTTAGGGTTCGAACTGCATCTGTCAATATAGGACAAAACAGAGTGAAACCTAAAAATTCAAACTGTTCCTGTAAACGAATGCTTCAACCTAGGAGAACGAAACGTGGGCATCCAAGTTTGATTGGTGCACTGCTCATTACTTGAAAGTATCATGAATGTCGGAAGAAAAAATATATGATGAGATTTCAGGAGACTGTAGTTTTTTGGCAGCCTAACAACGCCTTTCATTGTAAGTGTTATACGCCATTCTCTGCTTAAGGCTACAAGAGGAAACAAACCTTAGGGATAGAACGTAGAACTACTTTATTGTGTCATGTTTCAAGTAGCTAGCACAAACCGTGTTTGATTTAAAGTTCTGACTGCATCTGTCAATATAATAGAAACCAGAGTGAAACCTAATTTCAAACTGTTCCTGCAAACGAATGCTTCAACCTAGAAGAACAAAACTTGAACATCCAAGTGGAAATGCAGTACTGATCATTACTTGAATGTATCATGAAGATTTGATGAAAAAATATATGTTGAGATTTCAGGAGACTCTAGTTTTTTGAAAGTTTGGCAACCCCTTTCAATATAAGTGTTATTCGCCAGTCCCTGCTTTAGGCTACATCAAGAGGAAACAAACCTTAGAGATAGAAGGTAGAACTACTTTATTGTGTCAAGTTTCAAGAAGCTAGCACAAACCGTGTTTGATTTAGAGTTCTAGCTGCATCTGTCAATATAGGAGAAAACAGAGTGAAACCTAGAAATTCAAACTGTTACTGCAAACGAATGCATCAACCTAGGAGAACGAAACTTGGGCATCCAAGTTTGATTGGTGTACTGCTCATTACTTGAAAGTATCATTTAGGTCGGAAAAAAATATGTGTTGAGATTTCAGGAGACTCTAGTTTTTTGGCAGCCTAACAACGCCTTTCATTGTAAGTGTTATTCGCCAGTCTGTGCTGAAGGCTCCATCAAGAGGAAACAAACCTTAGGGATAGAACGTAGAACTACTTTATTGTGTCATGTTTCAAGTAGCTAGCACAAACCGTGTTTGATTTAAAGTTCTAACTGCATCTGTCAATATAGGAGAAAACAGAGTGAAACCTAAAAATTCAAACTGTTCCTGCAAACGAATGCTTCAACCTAGAAGAACAAAACTTGGGCATCCAAGTGGGAATGGTGTACTGATCATTACTTGAATGTATCATGAAGATTGGATGAAAAAATATATGTTGAGATTTCAGGACACTCTAGTTTTTTGAAAGTTTGGCAACCCCTTTCAATATAAATGTTATTCGCCCGTCCCTACTTTAGGCTACATCAAAAGGAAACAAACCTTAGAGATAGAACGTAGAACTACTTTATTGTGTCAAGTTTCAAGAAGCTAGCACAAACCGTGTTTGATTTAGAGTTCTAGCTGCATCTGCAATATAGGAGAAAACAGAGTGAAACCTAGAAATTCAAACTGTTACTGCATACGAATGCATCAACCTAGGAGAACGAAACTTGGGCATCCAAGTTTGATTGGTGTACTGCTCATTACTTGAAAGTATCATTTAGGTTGGAAAAAAATATGTGTTGAGATTTCAGGAGACTCTAGTTTTTTGGCAGCCTAACAACGCCTTTCATTGTAAGTGTTATTCGCCAGTCTGTGCTGAAGGCTCCATCAAGAGGAAACAAACCTTAGAGATAGAACGTAGAACTACTTTATTGTGTCATGTTTCAAGTAGCTAGCACAAACCGTGTTTGATTTAAAGTTCTAACTGCATCTGTCAATATAGGAGAAAACAGAGTGAAACCTAAAAATTCAAACTGTTCCTGCAAACGAATGCTTCATCCTAGAAGAAAAAAACTTGGGCATCCAAGTGGGAATGGTGTACTGATCATTACTTGAATGTATCATGAAGATTGGATGAAAAAATATATGTTGAGATTTCAGGAGACTCTAGTTTTTTGAAAGTTTGGCAACCCCTTTCAATATACGTGTTATTCGCCAGTCCCTGCTTTAGGCTACATCAAGAGGAAACAAACCTTAGAGATAGAACGTAGAACTACTTTATTGTGTCAAGTTTCATGAAGCTAGCACAAACCGTGTTTGATTTAGAGTTCTAGCTGCATCTGTCAATATAGGAGAAAACAGAGTGAAACCTAGAAATTCAAACTGTTAGTGTAAACGAATGCATCAACCTAGGAGAACGAAACTTGGGCATCCAAGTTTGATTGGTGTACTGCTCATTACTTGAAAGTATCATTAAGGTCGGAAAAAAATATGTGTTGAGATTTCAGGAGACTCTAGTTTTTTGGCAGCCTAACAACGCCTTTCATTGTAAGTGTTATTCGCCAGTCTGTGCTGAAGGCTACATCAAGAGGAAACAAACCTTCGGGATAGAATGTAGAACTACTTTATTGTGTCAAGTTTCAAGAAGCTAGCCCAAACCGTGTATGATTTAGAGTTTGAACTACATTTGTCAATATAGGAGAAAACAGAGTGAAACCTAAAAATTCAAACTGTTACTGCAAACGAATGCTTCAACGTAGGAGAATGAAACTTGAGCATCCAAGTGGGATTGGTGTACTGATCATTACTTGAAAGTATCATGAAGATTGGATGAAAAAATATATGTTGAGATTTCAGAAGACTCTAGTTTTCGGAAGTTTGGCAACCCCTTTCAATAAAAGTGTTATTCGCCAGTCCCTGCATTAGGCTACATCAAGAGGAAACAAACCTTAGAGATAGAACGTAGAACTACAGTATTGTGTCAAGTTTCAAGAATCTAGCACAAACCGTGTTTGATTTAGAGTTCGAACTGCATCTGTCAATATAGGACAAAACAGAGTGAAACCTAAAAATTCAAACTGTTCCTGCAAACGAATGCTTCAACCTAGGAGAACGAAACTTGAGCATCCAAGTTTGATTGGTGCACTGCTCATTACTTGAAAGTATCATGAAGGTCGGAAGAAAAAATATATGATGAGATTTCAGGAGACTGTAGTTTTTTGGCAGCCTAACAACGCCTTTCATTGAATGTGTTATTCGCCAGTCTCTGCTTAAGGCTACATCAAGAGGAAACAAACCTTAGGGATAGAACGTAGAACTACTTTATTGTGTCATGTTTCAAGTAGCTAGCACAAACCGTGTTTGATTTAAAGTTCTAACTGCATCTGTCAATATAGGAGAAAACAGAGTGAAACCTAAAAATTCAAACTGTTCCTGCAAACGAATGCTTCAACCTCGAAGAACAAATCTTGGGCATCCAAGTGGGAATGGTGTACTGATCTTTACTTGAATGTATCATGAAGATTGGATGAAAAAATATATGTTGAGATTTCAGGAGACTCTAGTTTTTTGAAAGTTTGGCAACCCCTTTCAATAACAGTGTTATTCGCCAGTCCCTGCATTAGCCTACATCAAGAGGAAACAAACCTTAGAGATAGAACGTAGAACTACAGTATTTTGTCAAGTTTCAAGAAGCTAGCAGAAACCGTGTTTGATTTAGAGTTCGAACTGCATCTGTCAATATAGGACAAAACAGAGTGAAACCTAAAAATTCAAACTGTTCCTGTAAACGAATGCTTCAACCTAGGAGAACGAAACGTGGGCATCCAAGTTTGATTGGTGCACTGCTCATTACTTGAAAGTATCATGAATGTCGGAAGAAAAAATATATGATGAGATTTCAGGAGACTGTAGTTTTTTGGCAGCCTAACAACGCCTTTCATTGAATGTGTTATTCGCCATTCTCTGCTTAAGGCTACAAGAGGAAACAAACCTTAGGGATAGAACGTAGAACTACTTTATTGTGTCATGTTTCAAGTAGCTAGGACAAACCGTGTTTGATTTAAAGTTCTGACTGCATCTGTCAATATAGGAGAAACCAGAGTGAAACCTAATTTCAAACTGTTCCTGCAAACGAATGCTTCAACCTAGAAGAACAAAACTTGAACATCCAAGTGGAAATGCAGTACTGATCATTACTTGAATGTATCATGAAGATTTGATGAAAAAATATATGTTGAGATTTCAGGAGACTCTAGTTTTTTGAAAGTTTGGCAACCCCTTTCAATATAAGTGTTATTCGCCAGTCCCTGCTTTAGGCTACATCAAGAGGAAACAAACCTTAGAGATAGAAGGTAGAACTAATTTATTGTGTCAAGTTTCAAGAAGCTAGCACAAACCGTGTTTGATTTAGAGTTCTAGCTGCATCTGTCAATATAGGAGAAAACAGAGTGAAACCTAGAAATTCAAACTGTTACTGCAAACGAATGCATCAACCTAGGAGAACGAAACTTGGGCATCCAAGTTTGATTGGTGTACTGCTCATTACTTGAAAGTATCATTTAGGTCGGAAAAAAATATGTGTTGAGATTTCAGGAGACTCTAGTTTTTTGGCAGCCTAACAACGCCTTTCATTGTAAGTGTTATTCGCCAGTCTGTGCTGAAGGCTCCATCAAGAGGAAACAAACCTTAGGGATAGAACGTAGAACTACTTTATTGTGTCATGTTTCAAGTACCTAGCACAAACCGTGTTTGATTTAAAGTTCTAACTGCATCTGTCAATATAGGAGAAAACAGAGTGAAACCTAAAAATTCAAACTGTTCCTGCAAACGAATGCTTCAACCTAGAAGAACAAAACTTGGGCATCCAAGTGGGAATGGTGTACTGATCATTACTTGAATGTATCATGAAGATTGGATGAAAAAATATATGTTGAGATTTCAGGAGACTCTAGTTTTTTGAAAGTTTGGCAACCCCTTTCAATATAATAGTTATTCGCCAGTCCCTGCTTTAGGCTACATCAAGAGGAAACAAACCTTAGGGATAGAACGTAGAACTACTTTATTGTGTCAAGTTTCAAGAAGCTAGCACAAACCGTGTTTGATTTAGAGTTCTAGCTGCATCTGTCAATATAGGAGAAAACAGAGTGAAACCTAGAAATTCAAACTGTTACTGTAAATGAATGCATCAACCTAGGAGAACGAAACTTGGGCATCCAAGTTTGATTGGTGTACTGCTCATTACTTGAAAGTATCATTAAGGTCGGAATAAAATATGTGTTGAGATTTCAGGAGACTCTAGTTTTTTGGCAGCCTAACAACGCCTTTCATTGTAAGTGTTATTCGCCAGTCTGTGCTGAAGGCTACATCAAGAGGAAACAAACCTTCGGGATAGAATGTAGAACTACTTTATTGTGTCAAGTTTCAAGAAGCTAGCCCAAACCGTGTATGATTTAGAGTTTGAACTACATTTGTCAATATAGGAGAAAACAGAGTGAAACCTAAAAATTCAAACTGTTACTGCAAACGAATGCTTCAATGTAGGAGAATGAAACTTGAGCATCCAAGTGGGATTGGTGTACTGATCATTACTTGAAAGTATCATGAAGATTGGATGAAAAAATATATGCTGAGATTTCAGAAGACTCTAGTTTTTGGAAGTTTGGCAATCCCTTTCAATAAAAGTGTTATTCGCCAGTCCCTGCATTAGGCTACATCAAGAGGAAACAAACCTTAGAGATAGAACGTAGAACTACAGTATTTTGTCAAGTTTCAAGAAGCTAGCACAAACCGTGTTTGATTTAGAGTTCGAACTGCATCTGTCAATATAGGACAAAACAGAGTGAAACCTAGAAATTCAAACTGTTACTGCAAACGAATGCATCAACCTAGGAGAACGAAACTTGGGCATCCAAGTTTGATTGGTGTACTGCTCATTACTTGAAAGTATCATTTAGGTCGGAAAAAAATATGTGTTGAGATTTCAGGAGACTCTAGTTTTTTGGCAGCCTAACAACGCCTTTCATTGTAAGTGTTATTCGCCAGTCTGTGCTGAAGGCACCATCAAGAGGAAACAAACCTTAGGGATAGAACGTAGAACTACTTTATTGTGTCATGTTTCAAGTAGCTAGCACAAACCGTGTTTGATTTAAAGTTCTAACTGCATCTGTCAATATAGGAGAAAACAGAGTGAAACCTAAAAATTCAAACTGTTCCTGCAAACGAATGCTTCAACCTAGAAGAACAAAACTTGGGCATCCAAGTGGGAATGGTGTACTGATCATTACTTGAATGTATCATGAAGATTGGATGAAAAAATATATGTTGAGATTTCAGGAGACTCTAGTTTTTTGAAAGTTTGGCAACCCCTTTCAATATAATAGTTATTCGCCAGTCCCTGCTTTAGGCTACATCAAGAGGAAACAAACCTTAGGGATAGAACGTAGAACTACTTTATTGTGTCAAGTTTCAAGAAGCTAGCACAAACCGTGTTTGATTTAGAGTTCTAGCTGCATCTGTCAATATAGGAGAAAACAGAGTGAAACCTAGAAATTCAAACTGTTACTGTAAATGAATGCATCAACCTAGGAGAACGAAACTTGGGCATCCAAGTTTGATTGGTGTACTGCTCATTACTTGAAAGTATCATTAAGGTCGGAAAAAAATATGTGTTGAGATTTCAGGAGACTCTAGTTTTTTGGCAGCCTAACAACGCCTTTCATTGTAAGTGTTATTCGCCAGTCTGTGCTGAAGGCTACATCAAGAGGAAACAAACCTTCGGGATAGAATGTAGAACTACTTTATTGTGTCAAGTTTCAAGAAGCTAGCCCAAACCGTGTATGATTTAGAGTTTGAACTACATTTGTCAATATAGGAGAAAACAGAGTGAAACCTAAAAATTCAAACTATTACTGCAAACGAATGCTTCAATGTAGGAGAATGAAACTTGAGCATCCAAGTGGGATTGGTGTACTGATCATTACTTGAAAGTATCATGAAGATTGGATGAAAAAATATATGCTGAGATTTCAGAAGACTCTAGTTTTTGGAAGTTTGGCAACCCCTTTCAATAAAAGTGTTATTCGCCAGTCCCTGCATTAGGCTACATCAAGAGGAAACAAACCTTAGAGATAGAACGTAGAACTACAGTATTTTGTCAAGTTTCAAGAAGCTAGCACAAACCGTGTTTGATTTAGAGTTCGAACTGCATCTGTCAATATAGGACAAAACAGAGTGAAACCTAAAAATTCAAACTGTTCCTGCAAACGAATGCTTCAACCTAGGAGAAAGAAACTTGAGCATCCAAGTTTGATTGGTGCACTGCTCATTACTTGAAAGTATCATGAAGGTCGGAAGAAAAAATATATGATGAGATTTCAGGAGACTGTAGTTTTTTGGCAGCCTAACAACGCCTTTCATTGAATGTGTTATTCGCCAGTCTCTGCTTAAGGCTACATCAAGAGGAAACAAACCTTAGGGATAGAACGTAGAACTACTTTATTGTGTCATGTTTCAAGTAGCTAGCACAAACCCTGTTTGATTTAAAGTTCTAACTGCATCTGTCAATATAGGAGAAAACAGAGTGAAACCTAAAAATTCAAACTGTTCCT
This sequence comes from Callospermophilus lateralis, assembly GCF_048772815.1. Lineage (NCBI taxonomy): Eukaryota > Metazoa > Chordata > Mammalia > Rodentia > Sciuridae > Callospermophilus > Callospermophilus lateralis. The sequence goes on along the minus strand of NW_027515945.1, from coordinate 23,083 downwards.
GCAAACGAATGCTTCAACCTAGAAGAACAAAACTTGGGCATCCAAGTGGGAATGGTGTACTGATCATTACTTGAATGTATCATGAAGATTGGATGAAAAAATATATGTTGAGATTTCAGGAGACTCTAGTTTTTTGAAAGTTTGGCAACCCCTTTCAATATAAATGTTATTCGCCAGTCCCTGCTTTAGGCTACATCAAGAGGAAACAAACCTTAGACATAGAACGTAGAACTACTTTATTGTGTCAAGTTTCGAGAAGCTAGCACAAACCGTGTTTGATTTAGAGTTCTAGCTGCATCTGTCAATATAGGAGAAAACAAAGTGAAACCTAGAAATTCAAACTGTTACTGCAAACGAATGCATCAACCTAGGAGAACGAAACTTGGGCATCCAAGTTTGATTGGTGTACTGCTCATTACTTGAAAGTATCATTAAGGTCGGAAAAAAAATATGTGTTGAGATTTCAGGAGACTCTAGTTTTTTGGCAGCCTAACAACGCCTCTCATTGCAAGTGTTATTCGCAAGTCTGTGCTGAAGGCTACATCAAGAGGAAACAAACCTTAGAGATAGAACGTAGAACTACTTTATTGTGTCATGTATCAAGTAGCTAGCACAAACCGTGTTTGATTTAAAGTTCTAAATGCATCTGTCAATATAGGATAAAACAGAGTGAAACCTAAAAATTCAAACTGTTCCTGCAAACGATTGCTTCATCCTAGAAGAACAAAACTTGGGCATCCAAGTGGGAATGGTGTACTGATCATTACTTGAATGTATCATGAAGATTGGATGAAAAAATATATGTTGAGATTTCAGGAGACTCTAGTTTTTTGAAAGTTTGGCAACCCCTTTCAATATAAGTGTTATTCGCCAGTCCCTGCTTTAGGCTACATCAAGAGGAAACAAACCTTAGAGATAGAACGTAGAACTACTTTATTGTGTCAAGTTTCAAGAAGCTAGCACAAACCGTGTTTGATTTAGAGTTCTAGCTGCATCTGTCAATATAGGAGAAAACAGAGTGAAACCTAGAAATTCAAACTGTTACTGCAAACGAATGCATCAACCTAGGAGAACGAAACTTGGGCATCCAAGTTTGATTGGTGTACTGCTCATTACTTGAAAGTATCATTAAGGTCGAAAAAAAATATGTGTTGAGATTTCAGGAGACTCTAGTTTTTTGGCAGCCTAACAACGCCTTTCATTGTAAGTGTTATTCGCCAGTCTGTGCTGAATTCTACATCAAGAGGAAACAAACCTTAGGGATAGAATGTAGAACTACTTTATTGTGTCAAGTTTCAAGAAGCTAGCCCAAACCGTGTATGATTTAGAGTTTGAACTACATTTGTCAATATAGGAGAAAACAGAGTGAAACCTAAAAATTCAAACTGTTACTGCAAACGAATGCTTCAACGTAGGAGAATGAAACTTGAGCATCCAAGTGGGATTGGTGTACTGATCATTACTTGAAAGTATCATGAAGATTGGATGAAAAAATATATGTTGAGATTTCAGAAGACTCTAGTTTTCGGAAGTTTGGCAACCCCTTTCAATAAAAGTGTTATTCGCCAGTCCCTGCATTAGGCTACATCAAGAGGAAACAAACCTTAGAGATAGAACGTAGAAATACAGTATTGTGTCAAGTTTCAAGAAGCTAGCACAAACCGTGTTTGATTTAGAGTTCTAGCTGCATCTGTCAATATAGGAGAAAACAGAGTGAAACCTAGAAATTCAAACTGTTACTGCAAACGAATGCATCAACCTAGGAGAACGAAACTTGGGCATCCAAGTTTGATTGGTGTACTGCTCATTACTTGAAAGTATCATTAAGGTCGGAAAAAAATATGTGTTGAGATTTCAGGAGACTCTAGTTTTTTGGCAGCCTAACAACGCCTTTCATTGTAAGTGTTATTCGCCAGTTGTCCTGAAGGCTACATCAAGAGGAGACAAACCTTAGGGATAGAATGTAGAACTACTTTATTGTGTCAAGTTACAAGAAGCTAGCCCAAACCGTGTATGATTTAGAGTTTGAACTACATTTGTCAATATAGGAGAAAACAGAGTGAAACCTAAAAATTCAAACTGTTCCTGCAAACGAATGCTTCAAGCTAGAAGAACAAAACTTGGGCATCCAAGTGGGAATGGTGTACTGATCATTACTTGAAAGTATCATGAAGATTGGATGAAAAAATATATGTTGAGATTTCAGGAGACTCTAGTTTTTTGAAAGTTTCGCAACCCCTTTCAATATAAGTGTCATTCGCCAGTCCCTGCATTAGGCTACATCAAGAGGAAACAAACCTTAGAGATAGAACGTAGAATTACAGTATTTTGTCAAGTTTCAAGATGCTAGCACAAACCGTGTTTGATTTAGAGTTCGAACTGCATCTGTCAATATAGGACAAAACAGAGTGAAACCTAAAAATTCAAACTGTTCCTGCAAACGAATGCTTCAACCTAGGAGAACGAAACTTGGGCACCCAAGTTTGATTGGTGCACTGCTCATTACTTGAAAGTATCATTACGGTCGGAAAAAAGATTTGTGTTGAGATTTCAGGAGACTCTAGTTTTTGGGCCGCCTAACAACGCCTCTCATTGTAAGTGTTATTCACCAGTCTGTGCTGAAGGCTACATCAAGAGGAAACAAACCTTAGAGATAGAACGTAGAACTACTTTATTGTGTCATGTTTCAAGTAGCTAGCACAAACCGTGTTTGATTTAAAGTTCTAACTGCATCTGTCAATATAGGAGAAAACAGAGTGAAACCTAAAAATTCAAACTGTTCCTGCAAAGGAATGCTTCATCCTTGAAGAACAAAACTTGGGCATCCAAGTGAGAATGGTGTACTGATCATTACTTGAATGTATCATGAAGATTGGACGAAAAAATATATGTTGAGATTTCAGGAGACTCTAGTTTTTTGAAAGTTTGGCAACCCCTTTCAATATAAGTTTTATTCGCCAGTCCCTGCTTTAGGCTACATCAAAGGAAACAAACCTTAGAGATAGAACGTAGAACTACTTTATTGTGTCAAGTTTCAAGAAGCTAGCACAAACCGTGTTTGATTTAGAGTTCTAGCTGCATCTGTCAATATAGGAGAAAACAGAGTGAAACCTAGAAATTCAAACTGTTACTGAAAACGAATGCATCAACCTAGGAGAATGAAACTTGGGCATCCAAGATTGATTGGTGTACTGCTCATTACTTGAAAGTATCATTAAGGTCGGAAAAAAATATATGTTGAGATTTCAGGAGACTCAATTTTTTTGGCAGCCTAACAACACCTTTCATTGTAAGTGTTATTCGCCAATCTGTGCTGAAGGCTACATCAAGAGGAAACAAACCTTAGGGATAGAATGTAGAACTACTTTATTGTGTCAAGTTTCAAGAAGCTAGCCCAAACCGTGTATGATTTAGAGTTTGAACTACATTTGTCAATATAGGAGAAACCAGAGTGAAACCGAAAAATTCAAACTGTTACTGCAAACGAATGCTTCAACGTAGGAGAATGAAACTTGAGCATCCAAGTGGGATTGGTGTACTGATCATTACTTGAAAGTATCATGAAGATTGGATGAAAAAATATATGTTGAGATTTCAGAAGACTCTAGTTTTTGGAAGTTTGGCAACCCCTTTCAATAAAAGTGTTATTCGCCAGTCCCTGCATTAGGCTACATCAAGAGGAAACAAACGTTAGATAGAACGTAGAACTACAGTATTTTGTCAAGTTTCAAGAAGCTAGCACAAACCGTGTTTGATTTAGAGTTCGAACTGCATCTGTCAATATATTACAAAACAGAGTGAAACCTAAAAATTCAAACTGTTCCTGCAAACGAATGCTTCAACCTAGGAGAACGAAACTTGGGCATCCAAGTTTGATTGGTGCACTGCTCATTACTTGAAAGTATCATTAAGGTCGGAAGAAAAAATATATGATGAGATTTCAGGAGACTGTAGTTTTTTGGCAGCCTATCAACGCCTTTCATTGAAAGTGTTATTCGCCAGTCTCTGCTTAAGGCTACAAGAGGAAACAAACCTTAGGGATAGAACGTAGAACTACTTTATTGTGTCATGTTTCAAGTAGCTAGCACAAACCGTGTTTGATTTAAAGTTCTGACTGCATCTGTCAATATAATAGAAACCAGAGTGAAACCTAAAAATTCAAACTGTTCCTGCAAACGAATGCTTCAACCTAGAAGAACAAAACTTGGGCATCCAAGTGGGAATGGAGTACTGATCATTACTTGAATGTATCATGAAGATTGGATGAAAAAATATATGTTGAGATTTCAGGAGACTCTAGTTTTTTGAAAGTTTGGCAACCCCTTTCAATATAAGTGTTATTCGCCAGTCCCTGCTTTAGGCTACATCAAGAGGAAACAAACCTTAGAGATAGAACGTAGAACTACTTTATTGTGTCAAGTTTCAAGAAGCTAGCACAAACCGTGTTTGATTTAGAGTTCTAGCTGCATCTGTCAATATAGGAGAAAACAGAGTGAAACCTAGAAATTCAAACTGTTACTGCAAACGAATGCATCAACCTAGGAGAACGAAACTTGGGCATCCAAGTTTGATTGGTATACTGCTCATTACTTGAAAGTATCATTAAGGTCGGAAAAAAATATGTGTTGAGATTTCAGGAGACTCTAGTTTTTTGGCAGCCTAACAACGCCTTTCATTGTAAGTGTTATTCGCCAGTCTGTGCTGAAGGCTACATCAAGAGGAAACAAACCTTAGGGATAGAACGTAGAACTACTTTATTGTGTCATGTTTCAAGTAGCTAGCACAAACCGTGTTTGATTTAAAGTTCTAACTGCATCTGTCAATATAGGAGAAAACAGAGTGAAACCTAAAAATTCAAACTGTTCCTGCAAACGAATGCTTCAACCTAGAAGAACAAAACTTGGGCATCCAAGTGGGAATGGTGTACTGATCATTACTTGAATGTATCATGAAGATTGGATGAAAAAATATATGTTGAGATTTCAAAAGACTCTAGTTTTTTGAAAGTTTGGCAACCCCTTTAAATATAAATGTTATTCGCCAGTCCCTGCTTTAGGCTACATCAAGCGGAAACAAACCTTAGATATAGAATGTAGAACTACTTTATTGTGTCAAGTTTCTAGAAGCTAGCACAAACCGTGTTTGATTTAGAGTTCTAGCTGCATCTGTCAATATAGGAGAAAACAGATTGAAACCTAGAAATTCAAACTGTTACTGCAAACGAATGCATCAACCTAGGAGAACGAAACTTGGGCATCCAAGTTTGATTGGTGTACTGCTCATTACTTGAAAGTATCATTAAGGTCGGAAAAAAAATATGTGTTGAGATTTCACAAGACTCTAGTTTCTTGGCAGCCTAACAACGCCTTTCATTGTAAGTGTTATTCGCCAGTCTGTGCTGAAGGCTACATCAAGAGTAAACAAACCTTAGGGATAGAATGTAGAACTACTTTATTGTGTCAAGTTTCAAGAAGCTAGCCCAAACCGTGTATGATTTAGAGTTTGAACTACATTTGTCAATATAGGAGAAAACAGAGTGAAACCTAAAAATTCAAACTGTTACTGCAAACGAATGCTTCAACGCAGGAGAATGAAATTTGAGCATCCAAGTGGGATTGGTGTACTGATCATTACTTGAAAGTATCATGAAGATTGGATAAAAAAATATATGTTGAGATTTCAGAAGACTCTAGTTTTTGGAAGTTTGGCAACCCCTTTCAATAAAAGTGTTATTCGCCAGTTCCTCCATTAGGCTACATGAAGAGGAAACAAACCTTAGAGATAGAACGTAGAACTACAGTATTTTGTCAAGTTTCAAGATGCTAGCACAAACCGTGTTTGATTTAGAGTTCTAGCTGCATCTGTCAATATAGGAGAAAACAGATTAAAACCTAGAAATTCAAACTGTTACTGCAAACGAATGCATCAACCTAGGAGAATGCAACTTGGGCATCCAAGTTTGATTGGTGTACTGCTCATTACTTGAAAGTATCATTAAGGTCGGAAAAAAATATGTGTTGAGATTTCAGGAGACTCTAGTTTTTTGGCAGCCTAACAACGCCTTTCATTGTAAGTGTTATTCGCCAGTTGTGCTGAAGGCTACATCAAGAGGAGACAAACCTTAGGGATAGAATGTAGAACTACTTTATTGTGTCAAGTTTCAAGAAGCTAGCCCAAACCGTGTATGATTTTGAGTTTGAACTACATTTGTCAATATAGGAGAAAACAGAGTGAAACCTAAAAATTCAAACTGTTCCTGCAAACGAATGCTTCAACCTAGAAGAACAAAACTTGGGCATCCAAGTGGAAATGGTGTACTGATCATTACTGAAAGTATCATGAAGATTGGATGAAAAAATATATGTTGAGATTTCAGGAGACTCTAGTTTTTTGAAAGTTTGGCAACCCCTTTCAATATAAATGTTATTCGCCAGTCCCTGCTTTAGGCTACATCAAGCGGAAACAAACCTTAGATATAGAACGTAGAACTACTTTATTGTGTCAAGTTTCGAGAAGCTAGCACAAACCGTGTTTGATTTAGAGTTCTAGCTGCATCTGTCAATATAGGATAAAAGAGATTGAAACCTAGAAATTCAAACTGTTACTGCAAACGAATGCATCAACCTAGGAGAACGCAACTTGGGCATCCAAGTTTGATTGGTGTACTGCTCATTACTTGAAAGTATCATTAAGGTCGGAAAAAAATATGTGTTGAGATTTCAGGAGACTCTAGTTTTTGGCAGCCTAACAACGCCTTTCATTGTAAGTGTTATTCGCCAGTCTGTGTTGAAGGCTACATCAAGAGGAAACAAACCTTAGGGATAGAATGTAGAACTACTTTATTGTGTCAAGTTTCAAGAAGCTAGCCCAAACCGTGTATGATTTAGAGTTTGGACTACATTTGTCAATATAGGAGAAAACAGAGTGAAACCTAAAAATTCAAACTGTTCCTGCAAACGAATGCTTCAACCTAGAAGAACAAAACTTGGGCATCCAAGTGGGAATGGTGTACTGATCATTACTTGAAAGTATCATGAAGATTGGATGAAAAAATATATGTTGAGATTTCAGGAGACTCTAGTTTTTTGAAAGTTTGGCAACCCCTTTCAATATAAGTGTTATTCGCCAGTCCCTGCTTTAGGCTACATCAAGAGGAAACAAGCCTTAGATATAGAACGTAGAACTACAGTATTTTGTCAAGTTTCAAGAAGCTAGCACAAACCGTGTTTGATTTAGAGTTCGAACTGCATCTGTCAATATAGGACAAAACAGAGTGAAACCTAAAAATTCAAACTGTTCCTGCTAACGAATGCTTCAACCTAGGAGAACGAAACTTGGGCATCCAAGTTTGATTGGTGCACTGCTCTTTACTTGAAAGTATCATGAAGGTCGGAAGAAAAAATATATGATGAGATTTCAGGAGACTGTAGTTTTTTGGCAGCCTAACAACGCCTTTCATTGAATGTGTTATTCGCCAGTCTCTGCTTAAGGCTACATCAAGAGGAAACAAACCTTAGGGATAGAACGTAGAACTACTTTATTGTGTCATGTTTCAAGTAGCTAGCACAAACCGTGTTTGATTTAAAGTTCTGACTGCATCTGTCAATATAATAGAAACCAGAGTGAAACCTAAAAATTCAAACTGTTCCTGCAAACGAATGCTTCAACCTAGAAGAACAAAACTTGGGCATCCAAGTGGGAATGGAGTACTGATCATTACTTGAATGTATCATGAAGATTGGATGAAAAAATATATGTTGAGATTTCAGGAGACTCTAGTTTTTTGAAAGTTTGGCAACCCCTTTCAATATAAGTGTTATTCACCAGTCCCTGCTTTAGGCTACATCAAGAGGAAACAAACCTTAGAGATAGAACGTAGAACTACTTTATTGTGTCAAGTTTCAAGAAGCTAGCACAAACCGTGTTTGATTTAGAGTTCTAGCTGCATCTGTCAATATAGGAGAAAACAGAGTGAAACCTAGAAATTCAAACTGTTACTGCAAACGAATGCATCAACCTAGGAGAACGAAACTTGGGCATCCAAGTTTGATTGGTATACTGCTCATTACTTGAAAGTATCATTAAGGTCGGAAAAAAATATGTGTTGAGATTTCAGGAGACTCTAGTTTTTTGGCAGCCTAACAACGCCTTTCATTGTAAGTGTTATTCGCCAGTCTGTGCTGAAGGCTACATCAAGAGGAAACAAACCTTAGGGATAGAACGTAGAACTACTTTATTGTGTCATGTTTCAAGTAGCTAGCACAAACCGTGTTTGATTTAAAGTTCTAACTGCATCTGTCAATATAGGAGAAAACAGAGTGAAACCTAAAAATTCAAACTGTTCCTGCAAACGAATGCTTCAACCTAGAAGAACAAAACTTGGGCATCCAAGTGGGAATGGTGTACTGATCATTACTTGAATGTATCATGAAGATTGGATGAAAAAATATATGTTGAGATTTCAGGAGACTCTAGTTTTTTGAAAGTTTGGCAACCCCTTTAAATATAAATGTTATTCGCCAGTCCCTGCTTTAGGCTACATCAAGCGGAAACAAACCTTAGATATAGAATGTAGAACTACTTTATTGTGTCAAGTTTCTAGAAGCTAGCACAAACCGTGTTTGATTTAGAGTTCTAGCTGCATCTGTCAATATAGGAGAAAACAGATTGAAACCTAGAAATTCAAACTGTTACTGCAAAAGAATGCATCAACCTAGGAGAACGAAACTTGGGCATCCAAGTTTGATTGGTGTACTGCTCATTACTTGAAAGTATCATTAAGGTCAGAAAAAAAATATGTGTTGAGATTTCAGGAGACTCTAGTTTTTTGGCAGCCTAACAACGCCTTTCATTGTAAGTGTTATTCGCCAGTCTGTGCTGAAGGCTACATCAAGAGTAAACAAACCTTAGGGATAGAATGTAGAACTACTTTATTGTGTCAAGTTTCAAGAAGCTAGCCCAAACCGTGTATGATTTAGAGTTTGAACTACATTTGTCAATATAGGAGAAAACAGAGTGAAACCTAAAAATTCAAACTGTTACTGCAAACGAATGCTTCAACGTAGGAGAATAAAACTTGAGCATCCAAGTGGGATTGGTGTACTGATCATTACTTGAAAGTATCATGAAGATTGGATAAAAAAATATATGTTGAGATTTCAGAAGACTCTAGTTTTTGGAAGTTTGGCAACCCCTTTCAATAAAAGTGTTATTCGCCAGTCCCTCCATTAGGCTACATGAAGAGGAAACAAACCTTAGAGATAGAACGTAGAACTACATTATTTTGTCAAGTTTCAAGATGCTAGCACAAACCGTGTTTGATTTAGAGTTCTAGCTGCATCTGTCAATATAGGAGAAAACAGATTGAAACCTAGAAATTCAAACTGTTACTGCAAACGAATGCATCAACCTAGGAGAACGCAACTTGGGCATCCAAGTGTGATTGGTGTACTGCTCATTACTTGAAAGTATCATTAAGGTCGGAAAAAAATATGTGTTGAGATTTCAGGAGACTCTAGTTTTTTGGCAGCCTAACAACGCCTTTCATTGTAAGTGTTATTCGCCAGTCTGTGTTGAAGGCTACATCAAGAGGAAACAAACCTTAGGGATAGAATGTAGAACTACTTTATTGTGTCAAGTTTCAAGAAGCTAGCCCAAACCGTGTATGATTTAGAGTTTGGACTACATTTGTCAATATAGGAGAAAACAGAGTGAAACCTAAAAATTCAAACTGTTCCTGCAAACGAATGCTTCAACCTAGAAGAACAAAACTTGGGCATCCAAGTGGGAATGGTGTACTGATCATTACTTGAAAGTATCATGAAGATTGGATGAAAAAATATATGTTGAGATTTCAGGAGACTCCAGTTTTTTGAAAATTTGGCAACCCCTTTCAATATAAGTGTTATTCGCCAGTCCCTGCTTTAGGCTACATCAAGAGGAAACAAGCCTTAGAGATAGAACGTAGAACTACAGTATTTTGTCAAGTTTCAAGAAGCTAGCAAAAACCGTGTTTGATTTAGAGTTCGAACTGCATCTGTCAATATAGGACAAAACAGAGTGAAACCTAAAAATTCAAACTGTTCCTGCTAACGAATGCTTCAACCTAGGAGAACGAAACTTGGGCATCCAAGTTTGATTGGTGCACTGCTCTTTACTTGAAAGTATCATGAAGGTCGGAAGAAAAAATATATGATGAGATTTCAGGAGACTGTAGTTTTTTGGCAGCCTAACAACGCCTTTCATTGAATGTGTTATTCGCCAGTCTCTGCTTAAGGCTACATCAAGAGGAAACAAACCTTAGGGATAGAACGTAGAACTACTTTATTGTGTCATGTTTCAAGTAGCTAGCACAAACCGTGTTTGATTTAAAGTTCTGACTGCATCTGTCAATATAATAGAAACCAGAGTGAAACCTAAAAATTCAAACTGTTCCTGCAAACGAATGCTTCAACCTAGAAGAACAAAACTTGGGCATCCAAGTGGGAATGGAGTACTGATCATTACTTGAATGTATCATGAAGATTGGATGAAAAAATATATGTTGAGATTTCAGGAGACTCTAGTTTTTTGAAAGTTTGGCAACCCCTTTCAATATAAGTGTTATTCGCCAGTCCCTGCTTTAGGCTACATCAAGAGGAAACAAACCTTAGAGATAGAACGTAGAACTACTTTATTGTGTCAAGTTTCAAGAAGCTAGCACAAACCGTGTTTGATTTAGAGTTCTAGCTGCATCTGTCAATATAGGAGAAAACAGAGTGAAACCTAGAAATTCAAACTGTTACTGCAAACGAATGCATCAACCTAGGAGAACGAAACTTGGGCATCCAAGTTTGATTGGTATACTGCTCATTACTTGAAAGTATCATTAAGGTCGGAAAAAAATATGTGTTGAGATTTCAGGAGACTCTAGTTTTTTGGCAGCCTAACAACGCCTTTCATTGTAAGTGTTATTCGCCAGTCTGTGCTGAAGGCTACATCAAGAGGAAACAAACCTTAGGGATAGAACGTAGAACTACTTTATTGTGTCATGTTTCAAGTAGCTAGCACAAACCGTGTTTGATTTAAAGTTCTAACTGCATCTGTCAATATAGGAGAAAACAGAGTGAAACCTAAAAATTCAAACTGTTCCTGCAAACGAATGCTTCAACCTAGAAGAACAAAACTTGGGCATCCAAGTGGGAATGGTGTACTGATCATTACTTGAATGTATCATGAAGATTGGATGAAAAAATATATGTTGAGATTTCAAAAGACTCTAGTTTTTTGAAAGTTTGGCAACCCCTTTAAATATAAATGTTATTCGCCAGTCCCTGCTTTAGGCTACATCAAGCGGAAACAAACCTTAGATATAGAATGTAGAACTACTTTATTGTGTCAAGTTTCTAGAAGCTAGCACAAACCGTGTTTGATTTAGAGTTCTAGCTGCATCTGTCAATATAGGAGAAAACAGATTGAAACCTAGAAATTCAAACTGTTACTGCAAACGAATGCATCAACCTAGGAGAACGAAACTTGGGCATCCAAGTTTGATTGGTGTACTGCTCATTACTTGAAAGTATCATTAAGGTCGGAAAAAAAATATGTGTTGAGATTTCACAAGACTCTAGTTTCTTGGCAGCCTAACAACGCCTTTCATTGTAAGTGTTATTCGCCAGTCTGTGCTGAAGGCTACATCAAGAGTAAACAAACCTTAGGGATAGAATGTAGAACTACTTTATTGTGTCAAGTTTCAAGAAGCTAGCCCAAACCGTGTATGATTTAGAGTTTGAACTACATTTGTCAATATAGGAGAAAACAGAGTGAAACCTAAAAATTCAAACTGTTACTGCAAACGAATGCTTCAACGCAGGAGAATGAAATTTGAGCATCCAAGTGGGATTGGTGTACTGATCATTACTTGAAAGTATCATGAAGATTGGATAAAAAAATATATGTTGAGATTTCAGAAGACTCTAGTTTTTGGAAGTTTGGCAACCCCTTTCAATAAAAGTGTTATTCGCCAGTTCCTCCATTAGGCTACATGAAGAGGAAACAAACCTTAGAGATAGAACGTAGAACTACAGTATTTTGTCAAGTTTCAAGATGCTAGCACAAACCGTGTTTGATTTAGAGTTCTAGCTGCATCTGTCAATATAGGAGAAAACAGATTAAAACCTAGAAATTCAAACTGTTACTGCAAACGAATGCATCAACCTAGGAGAATGCAACTTGGGCATCCAAGTTTGATTGGTGTACTGCTCATTACTTGAAAGTATCATTAAGGTCGGAAAAAAATATGTGTTGAGATTTCAGGAGACTCTAGTTTTTTGGCAGCCTAACAACGCCTTTCATTGTAAGTGTTATTCGCCAGTTGTGCTGAAGGCTACATCAAGAGGAGACAAACCTTAGGGATAGAATGTAGAACTACTTTATTGTGTCAAGTTTCAAGAAGCTAGCCCAAACCGTGTATGATTTTGAGTTTGAACTACATTTGTCAATATAGGAGAAAACAGAGTGAAACCTAAAAATTCAAACTGTTCCTGCAAACGAATGCTTCAACCTAGAAGAACAAAACTTGGGCATCCAAGTGGGAATGGTGTACTGATCATTACTGAAAGTATCATGAAGATTGGATGAAAAAATATATGTTGAGATTTCAGGAGACTCTAGTTTTTTGAAAGTTTGGCAACCCCTTTCAATATAAATGTTATTCGCCAGTCCCTGCTTTAGGCTACATCAAGCGGAAACAAACCTTAGATATAGAACGTAGAACTACTTTATTGTGTCAAGTTTCGAGAAGCTAGCACAAACCGTGTTTGATTTAGAGTTCTAGCTGCATCTGTCAATATAGGATAAAAGAGATTGAAACCTAGAAATTCAAACTGTTACTGCAAACGAATGCATCAACCTAGGAGAACGCAACTTGGGCATCCAAGTTTGATTGGTGTACTGCTCATTACTTGAAAGTATCATTAAGGTCGGAAAAAAATATGTGTTGAGATTTCAGGAGACTCTAGTTTTTTGGCAGCCTAACAACGCCTTTCATTGTAAGTGTTATTCGCCAGTCTGTGTTGAAGGCTACATCAAGAGGAAACAAACCTTAGGGATAGAATGTAGAACTACTTTATTGTGTCAAGTTTCAAGAAGCTAGCCCAAACCGTGTATGATTTAGAGTTTGGACTACATTTGTCAATATAGGAGAAAACAGAGTGAAACCTAAAAATTCAAACTGTTCCTGCAAACGAATGCTTCAACCTAGAAGAACAAAACTTGGGCATCCAAGTGGGAATGGTGTACTGATCATTACTTGAAAGTATCATGAAGATTGGATGAAAAAATATATGTTGAGATTTCAGGAGACTCTAGTTTTTTGAAAGTTTGGCAACCCCTTTCAATATAAGTGTTATTCGCCAGTCCCTGCTTTAGGCTACATCAAGAGGAAACAAGCCTTAGATATAGAACGTAGAACTACAGTATTTTGTCAAGTTTCAAGAAGCTAGCACAAACCGTGTTTGATTTAGAGTTCGAACTGCATCTGTCAATATAGGACAAAACAGAGTGAAACCTAAAAATTCAAACTGTTCCTGCTAACGAATGCTTCAACCTAGGAGAACGAAACTTGGGCATCCAAGTTTGATTGGTGCACTGCTCTTTACTTGAAAGTATCATGAAGGTCGGAAGAAAAAATATATGATGAGATTTCAGGAGACTGTAGTTTTTTGGCAGCCTAACAACGCCTTTCATTGAATGTGTTATTCGCCAGTCTCTGCTTAAGGCTACATCAAGAGGAAACAAACCTTAGGGATAGAACGTAGAACTACTTTATTGTGTCATGTTTCAAGTAGCTAGCACAAACCGTGTTTGATTTAAAGTTCTGACTGCATCTGTCAATATAATAGAAACCAGAGTGAAACCTAAAAATTCAAACTGTTCCTGCAAACGAATGCTTCAACCTAGAAGAACAAAACTTGGGCATCCAAGTGGGAATGGAGTACTGATCATTACTTGAATGTATCATGAAGATTGGATGAAAAAATATATGTTGAGATTTCAGGAGACTCTAGTTTTTTGAAAGTTTGGCAACCCCTTTCAATATAAGTGTTATTCACCAGTCCCTGCTTTAGGCTACATCAAGAGGAAACAAACCTTAGAGATAGAACGTAGAACTACTTTATTGTGTCAAGTTTCAAGAAGCTAGCACAAACCGTGTTTGATTTAGAGTTCTAGCTGCATCTGTCAATATAGGAGAAAACAGAGTGAAACCTAGAAATTCAAACTGTTACTGCAAACGAATGCATCAACCTAGGAGAACGAAACTTGGGCATCCAAGTTTGATTGGTATACTGCTCATTACTTGAAAGTATCATTAAGGTCGGAAAAAAATATGTGTTGAGATTTCAGGAGACTCTAGTTTTTTGGCAGCCTAACAACGCCTTTCATTGTAAGTGTTATTCGCCAGTCTGTGCTGAAGGCTATATCAAGAGGAAACAAACCTTAGGGATAGAACGTAGAACTACTTTATTGTGTCATGTTTCAAGTAGCTAGCACAAACCGTGTTTGATTTAAAGTTCTAACTGCATCTGTCAATATAGGAGAAAACAGAGTGAAACCTAAAAATTCAAACTGTTCCTGCAAACGAATGCTTCAACCTAGAAGAACAAAACTTGGGCATCCAAGTGGGAATGGTGTACTGATCATTACTTGAATGTATCATGAAGATTGGATGAAAAAATATATGTTGAGATTTCAGGAGACTCTAGTTTTTTGAAAGTTTGGCAACCCCTTTAAATATAAATGTTATTCGCCAGTCCCTGCTTTAGGCTACATCAAGCGGAAACAAACCTTAGATATAGAATGTAGAACTACTTTATTGTGTCAAGTTTCTAGAAGCTAGCACAAACCGTGTTTGATTTAGAGTTCTAGCTGCATCTGTCAATATAGGAGAAAACAGATTGAAACCTAGAAATTCAAACTGTTACTGCAAACGAATGCATCAACCTAGGAGAACGAAACTTGGGCATCCAAGTTTGATTGGTGTACTGCTCATTACTTGAAAGTATCATTAAGTTCGGAAAAAAAATATGTGTTGAGATTTCAGGAGACTCTAGTTTTTTGGCAGCCTAACAACGCCTTTCATTGTAAGTGTTATTCGCCATTCTGTGCTGAAGGCTACATCAAGAGGAAACAAACCTTAGGGATAGAACATAGAACTACTTTATTGTGTCAAGTTTCAAGAAGCTAGCCCAAACCGTGTATGATTTAGAGTTTGAACTACATTTGTCAATATAGGAGAAAACAGAGTGAAACCTAAAAATTCAAACTGTTACTGCAAACGAATGCTTCAACGTAGGAGAATGAAACTTGAGCATCCAAGTGGGATTGGTGTACTGATCATTACTTGAATGTATCATGAAGATTGGATAAAAAAATATATGTTGAGATTTCAGAAGACTCTAGTTTTTGGAAGTTTAGCAACCCCTTTCTATAAAAGTGTTATTCGCCAGTCCCTCCATTAGGCTACATGAAGAGGAAACAAACCTTAGAGATAGAACGTAGAACTACAGTATTTTGTCAAGTTTCAAGATGCTAGCACAAACCGTGTTTGATTTAGAGTTCGAACTGCATCTGTCAATATAGGACAAAACAGAGTGAAACCTAAAAATTCAAACTGTTCCTGCAAACGAATGCTTCAACCTAGGAGAACGAAACTTGGGCATCCAAGTTTGATTGGTGCACTGCTCATTACTTGAAAGTATCATGAAGGTCGGAAGAAAAAATATATGATGAGATTTCAGGAGACTGTAGTTTTTTGGCAGCCTAACAACGCCTTTCATTGAATGTGTTATTCGCCTGTCTCTGCTTAAGGCTACATCAAGAGGAAACAAACCTTAGGGATAGAACGTAGAACTACTTTATTGTGTCATGTTTCAAGTAGCTAGCACAAACCGTGTTTGCTTTAAAGTTCTGACTGCATCTGTCAATATAGGAGAAACCAGAGTGAAACCTAAAAATTCAAACTGTTCCTGCAAACGAATGCTTCAACCTAGAAGAACAAAACTTGGGCATCCAAGTGGGAATGGTGTACTGATCATTACTGGAATGTATCATGAAGATTGGATGAAAAAATATATGTTGAGATTTCAGGAGACTCTAGTTTTTTGAAAGTTTGGCAACCCCTTTCAATATGAGTGTTATTCGCCAGTCCCTGCTTTAGGCTACATCAAGAGTAAACAAACCTTAGGGATAGAATGTAGAACTACTTTATTGTGTCAAGTTTCAAGAAGCTAGCCCAAACCGTGTATGATTTAGAGTTTGGACTACATTTGTCAATATAGGAGAAAACAGAGTGAAACCTAAAAATTCAAACTGTTCCTGCAAACGAATGCTTCAACCTAGAAGAACAAAACTTGGGCATCCAAGTGGGAATGGTGTACTGATCATTACTTGAAAGTATCATGAAGATTGGATGAAAAAATATATGTTGAGATTTCAGGAGACTCTAGTTTTTTGAAAGTTTGGCAACCCCTTTCAATAAAAGTGTTATTCGCCAGTCCCTGCTTTAGGCTACATCAAGAGGAAACAAGCCTTAGAGATAGAACGTAGAACTACAGTATTTTTTCAAGTTTCAAGAAGCTAGCACAAACCGTGTTTGATTTAGAGTTCGAACTGCATCTGTCAATATAGGACAAAACAGAGTGAAACCTAAAAATTCAAACTGTTCCTGCTAACGAATGCTTCAACCTAGGAGAACGAAACTTGGGCATCCAAGTTTGATTGGTGCACTGCTCTTTACTTGAAAGTATCATGAAGGTTGGAAGAAAAAATATATGATGAGATTTCAGGAGACTGTAGTTTTTTGGCAGCCTAACAACGCCTTTCATTGAATGTGTTATTCGCCAGTCTCTGCTTAACGCTACATCAAGGGGAAACAAACCTTAGGGATAGAACGTAGAACTACTTTATTGTGTCATGTTTCAAGTAGCTAGCACAAACCGTGTTTGATTTAAAGTTCTGACTGCATCTGTCAATATAATAGAAACCAGAGTGAAACCTAAAAATTCAAACTGTTCCTGCAAACGAATGCTTCAACCTAGAAGAACAAAACTTGGGCATCCAAGTGGGAATGGAGTACTGATCATTACTTGAATGTATCATGAAGATTGGATGAAAAAATATATGTTGAGATTTCAGGAGACTCTAGTTTTTTGAAAGTTTGGCAACCCCTTTCAATATAAGTGTTATTCGCCAGTCCCTGCTTTAGGCTACATCAAGAGGAAACAAACCTTAGAGATAGAACGTAGAACTACTTTATTGTGCCAAGTTTCAAGAAGCTAGCACAAACCGTGTTTGATTTAGAGTTCTAGCTGCATCTGTCAATATAGGAGAAAACAGAGTGAAACCTAGAAATTCAAACTGTTACTGCAAACGAATGCATCAACCTAGGAGAACGAAACTTGGGCATCCAAGTTTGATTGGTATACTGCTCATTACTTGAAAGTATCATTAAGGTCGGAAAAAAATATGTGTTGAGATTTCAGGAGACTCTAGTTTTTTGGCAGCCTAACAACGCCCTTCATTGTAAGTGTTAAACGCCAGTCTGTGCTGAAGGCTACATCAAGAGGAAACAAACCTTAGGGATAGAACGTAGAACTACTTTATTGTGTCATGTTTCAAGTAGCTAGCACAAACCGTGTTTGATTTAAAGTTCTAACTGCATATGTCAATATAGGAGAAAACAGAGTGAAACCTAAAAATTCAAACTGTTCCTGCAAACGAATGCTTCAACCTAGAAGAACAAAACTTGGGCATCCAAGTGGGAATGGTGTACTGATCATTACTTGAATGTATCATGAAGATTGGATGAAAAAATATATGTTGAGATTTCAGGAGACTCTAGTTTTTTGAAAGTTTGGCAACCCCTTTAAATATAAATGTTATTCGCCAGTCCCTGCTTTAGGCTACATCAAGCGGAAACAAACCTTAGATATAGAATGTAGAACTACTTTATTGTGTCAAGTTTCTAGAAGCTAGCACAAACCGTGTTTGATTTAGAGTTCTAGCTGCATCTGTCAATATAGGAGAAAACAGATTGAAACCTAGAAATTCAAACTGTTACTGCAAACGAATGCATCAACCTAGGAGAACGAAACTTGGGCATCCAAGTTTGATTGGTGTACTGCTCATTACTTGAAAGTATCATTAAGTTCGGAAAAAAAATATGTGTTGAGATTTCAGGAGACTCTAGTTTTTTGGCAGCCTAACAACGCCTTTCATTGTAAGTGTTATTCGCCAGTCTGTGCTGAAGGCTACATCAAGAGGAAACAAACCTTAGGGATAGAACATAGAACTACTTTATTGTGTCAAGTTTCAAGAAGCTAGCCCAAACCGTGTATGATTTAGAGTTTGAACTACATTTGTCAATATAGGAGAAAACAGAGTGAAACCTAAAAATTCAAACTGTTACTGCAAACGAATGCTTCAACGTAGGAGAATGAAACTTGAGCATCCAAGTGGGATTGGTGTACTGATCATTACTTGAATGTATCATGAAGATTGGATAAAAAAATATATGTTGAGATTTCAGAAGACTCTAGTTTTTGGAAGTTTAGCAACCCCTTTCTATAAAAGTGTTATTCGCCAGTCCCTCCATTAGGCTACATGAAGAGGAAACAAACCTTAGAGATAGAACGTAGAACTACAGTATTTTGTCAAGTTTCAAGATGCTAGCACAAACCGTGTTTGATTTAGAGTTCGAACTGCATCTGTCAATATAGGACAAAACAGAGTGAAACCTAAAAATTCAAACTGTTCCTGCAAACGAATGCTTCAACCTAGGAGAACGAAACTTGGGCATCCAAGTTTGATTGGTGCACTGCTCATTACTTGAAAGTATCATGAAGGTCGGAAGAAAAAATATATGATGAGATTTCAGGAGACTGTAGTTTTTTGGCAGCCTAACAACGCCTTTCATTGAATGTGTTATTCGCCTGTCTCTGCTTAAGGCTACATCAAGAGGAAACAAACCTTAGGGATAGAACGTAGAACTACTTTATTGTGTCATGTTTCAAGTAGCTAGCACAAACCGTGTTTGCTTTAAAGTTCTGACTGCATCTGTCAATATAGGAGAAACCAGAGTGAAACCTAAAAATTCAAACTGTTCCTGCAAACGAATGCTTCAACCTAGAAGAACAAAACTTGGGCATCCAAGTGGGAATGGTGTACTGATCATTACTTGAATGTATCATGAAGATTGGATGAAAAAATATATGTTGAGATTTCAGGAGACTCTAGTTTTTTGAAAGTTTGGCAACCTCTTTCAATATAAGTGTTATTCGCCAGTCCCTGCTTTAGGCTACATCAAGAGGAAACAAACCTTAGAGATAGAACGTAGAACTACTTTATTGTGTCAAGTTTCAAGAAGCTAGCACAAACCGTGTTTGATTTGTAGTTCTAGCTG
Organism: Callospermophilus lateralis; assembly: GCF_048772815.1. NCBI lineage: Eukaryota > Metazoa > Chordata > Mammalia > Rodentia > Sciuridae > Callospermophilus > Callospermophilus lateralis. Next base: position 3,645 of record NW_027515945.1, on the reverse strand, counting down.
CATCTGTCAATATAGGAGAAAACAGAGTGAAACCTAGAAATTCAAACTGTTACTGCAAACGAATGCATCAACCTAGGAGAACGAAACTTGGGCATCCAAGTTTGATTGGTGTACTGCTCATTATTTGAAAGTATCATTAAGGTCGAAAAAAAATATGTGTTGAGATTTCAGGAGACTCTAGTTTTTTGGCAGCCTAACAACGCCTTTCATTGTAAGTGTTATTCGCCAGTCTGTGCTGAAGGCTACATCAAGAGGAAACAAACCTTAGGGATAGAACGTAGAACTACTTTATTGTGTCATGTTTCAAGTAGCTAGCACAAACCGTGTTTGATTTAAAGTTCTAACTGCATCTGTCAATATAGGAGAAAACAGAGTGAAACCTAAAAATTCAAACTGTTCCTGCAAACGAATGCTTCAACCTAGAAGAACAAAACTTGGGCATCCAAGTTCGAATGGTGTACTGATCATTACTTGAATGTATCATGAAGATTGGATGAAAAAATACATGTTGAGATTTCAGGAGACTCTAGTTTTTTGAAAGTTTGGCAACCCCTTTCAATATAAGTGTTATTCGCCAGTCCCTGCTTTAGGCTACATCAAGAGGAAACAAACCTTGGAGATAGAACGTAGAACTAATTTATTGTGTCAAGTTTCAAGAAGCTAGCACAAACCGTGTTTGATTTAGAGTTCTAGCTGCATCTGTCAATATAGGAGAAAACAGAGTGAAACCTAGAAATTCAAACTGTTACTGCAAACGAATGCATCAACCTAGGAGAACGAAACTTGGGCATCCAAGTTTGATTGGTGTACTGCTCATTACTTGAAAGTATCATTAAGGTCGGAAAAAAATATGTGTTGAGATTTCAGGAGACTCTAGTTTTTTGGCAGCCTAACAACGCCTTTCATTGTAAGTGTTATTCGCCAGTCTGTGCTGAAGGCTACATCAAGAGGAAACAAACCTTAGGGATAGAACGTAGAACTACTTTATTGTGTCATGTTTCAAGTAGCTAGCACAAACCGTGTTTGCTATAAAGTTCTAACTGCATCTGTCAATATAGGAGAAAACAGAGTGAAACCTAAAAATTCAAACTGTTACTGCAAACGAATGCTTCAACGTAGGAGAATGAAATTTGAGCATCCAAGTGGGATTGGTGTACTGATCATTACTTGAAAGTATCATGAAGATTGGATAAAAAAATATATGTTGAGATTTCAGAAGACTCTAGTTTTTGGAAGTTTAGCAACCCCTTTCTATAAAAGTGTTATTCGCCAGTCCCTCCATTAGGCTACATGAAGAGGAAACAAACCTTAGAGATAGAACGTAGAACTACAGTATTTTGTCAAGTTTCAAGATGCTAGCACAAACCGTGTTTGATTTAGAGTTCGAACTGCATCTGTCAATATAGGACAAAACAGAGTGAAACCTAAAAATTCAAACTGTTCCTGCAAACGAATGCTTCAACCTAGGAGAACGAAACTTGGGCATCCAAGTTTGATTGGTGCACTGCTCATTACTTGAAAGTATCATGAAGGTCGGAAGAAAAAATATATGATGAGATTTCAGGAGACTGTAGTTTTTTGGCAGCCTAACAACGCCTTTCATTGAATGTGTTATTCGCCTGTCTCTGCTTAAAACTACATCAAGAGGAAACAAACCTTAGGGATAGAACGTAGAACTACTTTATTGTGTCATATTTCAAGTAGCTAGCACAAACCGTGTTTGCTTTAAAGTTCTGACTGCATCTGTCAATATAGGAGAAACCAGAGTGAAACCTAAAAATTCAAACTGTTCCTGCAAACGAATGCTTCAACCTAGAAGAACAAAACTTGGGCATCCAAGTGGGAATGGTGTACTGATCATTACTTGAATGTATCATGAAGATTGGATGAAAAAATATATGTTGAGATTTCAGGAGACTCTAGTTTTTTGAAAGTTTGGCAACCCCTTTCAATATAAGTGTTATTCGCCAGTCCCTGCTTTAGGCTACATCAAGAGGAAACAAACCTTAGAGATAGAACGTAGAACTACTTTATTGTGTCAAGTTTCAAGAAGCTAGCACAAACCGTGTTTGATTTGTAGTTCTAGCTGCATCTGTCAATATAGGAGAAAACAGAGTGAAACCTAGAAATTCAAACTGTTACTGCAAACGAATGCATCAACCTAGGAGAACGAAACTTGGGCATCCAAGTTTGATTGGTGTACTGCTCATTATTTGAAAGTATCATTAAGGTCGAAAAAAAATATGTGTTGAGATTTCAGGAGACTCTAGTTTTTTGGCAGCCTAACAACGCCTTTCATTGTAAGTGTTATTCGCCAGTCTGTGCTGAAGGCTACATCAAGAGGAAACAAACCTTAGGGATAGAACGTAGAACTACTTTATTGTGTCATGTTTCAAGTAGCTAGCACAAACCGTGTTTGATTTAAAGTTCTAACTGCATCTGTCAATATAGGAGAAAACAGAGTGAAACCTAAAAATTCAAACTGTTCCTGCAAACGAATGCTTCAACCTAGAAGAACAAAACTTGGGCATCCAAGTTCGAATGGTGTACTGATCATTACTTGAATGTATCATGAAGATTGGATGAAAAAATATATGTTGAGATTTCAGGAGACTCTAGTTTTTTGAAAGTTTGGCAACCCCTTTCAATATAAGTGTTATTCGCCAGTCCCTGCTTTAGGCTACATCAAGAGGAAACAAACCTTGGAGATAGAACGTAGAACTAATTTATTGTGTCAAGTTTCAAGAAGCTAGCACAAACCGTGTTTGATTTAGAGTTCTAGCTGCATCTGTCAATATAGGAGAAAACAGAGTGAAACCTAGAAATTCAAACTGTTACTGCAAACGAATGCATCATCCTAGGAGAACGAAACTTGGGCATCCAAGTTTGATTGGTGTACTGCTCATTACTTGAAAGTATCATTAAGGTCGGAAAAAAATATGTGTTGAGATTTCAGGAGACTCTAGTTTTTTGGCAGCCTAACAACGCCTTTCATTGTAAGTGTTATTCGCCAGTCTGTGCTGAAGGCTACATCAAGAGGAAACAAACCTTAGGGATAGAACGTAGAACTACTTTATTGTGTCATGTTTCAAGTAGCTAGCACAAACCGTGTTTGATTTAAAGTTCTAACTGCATCTGTCAATATAGGAGAAAACAGAGTGAAACCTAAAAATTCAAACTGTTCCTGCAAACGAATGCTTCAACCTAGAAGAACAAAACTTGGGCATCCAAGTGGGAATGGTGTACTGATCATTACTTGAATGTATCATGAAGATTGGATGAAAAAATATATGTTGAGATTTCAGGAGACTCTAGTTTTGTGAAAGTTTGGCAACCCCTTTCAATATAAATGTTATTCGCCAGTCCCTGCTTTAGGCTACATCAAGAGGAAACAAACCTTAGAGATAGAACGTAGACCTATTTTATTGTGTCAAGTTTCAAGAAGCTAGCACAAACCGTGTTTGATTTAGTGTTCTAGCTGCATCTGTCAATATAGGAGAAAACAGAGTGAAACCTAGAAATTCAAACTGTTACTGCAAATGAATGCATCAACCTAGGAGAACGAAACTTGGGCATCCAAGTTTGATTGGTGTACTGCTCATTACTTGAAAGTATCATTAAGGTCGGAAAAAACTAGTGCTCCTG
>NW_027515944.1:0-68185 GCF_048772815.1 Callospermophilus lateralis | reverse complement strand
GCTCACCAAATTTTGTTCTTCTAGCTTGAAGCGTTCGTCTACAGTAGCAGTTTTTATATTTAGGTTTCCCTCTGCTCTCTCGTATATAGATAGATGAATTTGTAACTCTATATCCAACATGGTTCGTAGTAGCTCTTTGAATCTTGACAAAATAAAGGAGTTCTCAGTATGTCTCTAAGGTTTGTTTCCTCTTCAAGTAGTCCTAGGCACAGACAGTTGAAAATTACTTTCATTGAGAAGGGTTGCCAAGCTTCTAAGAATTAACGATTTTCGGAAATACCAGCAAAAATTTTTTCACCTAATCTTGATGATACTTGGTGGTAATGATCAGTACACAAATCCCACTTGGCTCACCAAATTTTGTTCTTCTAGGTTGAAGCGTTCTTCTAAAGTAGCAGTTTTTATATTTAGGTTTCCCTCTGTTCTCTCATATATAGTTAGATGAATTTGGAACTCTAAATCCAACATGCTTCGAAGTAGCTCTTGGAAACTTGACAATATAAAGAAGTTCTCAGTTTTTTCTCTATAGTTTGTTTCATTTTCAAGTAGCCCTAGGCACAGACTGTGGAAAAGCACTTTCATTGAGATGGTTTGCCAAGCGTCTAAGAATTAACGAGTTTCCGAAATACGAGCAAAAACTTTTTCACCCAATCTTGATGATACATAGTGGTAATGTTCAGTACACAAATCCAACTTGGCTCACCAAATTTTGTTCTTCTAGGTTGAAGCGTTCGTCTACAGTAGCAGTTTTTATATTGATGTTTCCCTCTGCTCACTCCTATATAGATAGATGAATTTGGAACTATAATCCAACATGGTTCCTAGAAGCTCTTTGAAACTTGACAAAATAAAGGAGTTCTCAGTTTTGTCTCTATGGTTTGTTTCCTCTTCAAGGAGCCCTAGGCACAGACTGTGGAAAAGTACTTTCATCGAGAGGGGTTGCCAAGCTTCTAAGAAATAACTAGTTTCCCAAATACCAGCAAATATTTTTTCACCCAATCTTGATGATACTTGGTGGTAATGATCAGTACACAAATCCCACTTGGCTCACCAAATTTTGTTCTTCTAGGTTGAAGCGTTCATCTGCAGTAGTAGTTTTTATATTTAGTTTTCCCTCTGTTCTCTCCTATATAGATAGATGAATTTGGAACTCTAAATGCAACATGGTTTGCAGTAGCTCTTTTAAACTTTACAAAATAAAGGAGTTCTCAGTTTTGTCTCTATGGTTTGTTTCCTCTTCAAGAAGCCCTAGGCACAGACTGTGGAAAAGCACTTTCATTGAGAGGGGTTGCCAAGCGTCTAAGAATTAACGAGTTTCCGAAATACGAGCAAAAACTTTTACACCCAATCTTGATGATACATAGTGGTAATGTTCAGTACACAAATCCCACTTGGTCACCAAATTTTGTTCTTCGAGGTTGAAGCGTTCGTCTACAGTAGCAGTTTTTATATTTATGTTTCCCTCTGCTCACTCCTATATAGATAGATGAATTTGGAACTATAATCCAACATGGTTCGTAGAAGCTCTTTGAAACTTGACAAAATAAAGGAGTTCTCAGTTTTGTAGCTACGGTTTGTTTCCTCTTCAAGTAGCCCTAGGCACAGACTGTGGAAAAGCAATTTCATTGAGAGGGATTTTCAAGCTTCTAAGAATTAAGGAGTTTCCGAAATACCAGCTAATATTTTTTCACCCAATCTGGATGATACTTGGTGATAATGATCAGTACACAAATCCCACTTGGCTCACCAAATTTTGTTCTTCTAGGTTGAAGTGTTCGTCTACAGTATCAGTTTTTATATTTAGGTTTCCCTCTGTTCTCTCCTATATATTTAGATGAATTTAGAACTCTAAATCCAACATGGTTCGAAGTAGCTCTTGAAAACTTGACAATATAAAGGAGTTCTCAGTTTTTTCTCTATAGTTTGTTTCATTTTCAAGTAGCCCTAGGCACAGACTGTGGAAAAGCACTTTCAACGAGAGGGGCTGCCACGCTTCTAAGAATTAACGAGTTTCCGAAATACCAGCAAATATATTTTCACCCAATCTTGATGATACTTGGTGATAATGATCAGTACACAAATCCCACTTGGCTCACCAAAATTTGTTCTTCGAGGTTGAAGCTTTCGCCTACAGTAGCAGTTTTTATATTTAGGTTTCCCTCTGCTCTCTCCTATATAGATAGATGAATTTGGAACTCCAAATCCAACATGGTTCGTAGTAGCTCTTTGAAACTTGACAAAATAAAGGAGTTATCAGTTTTGTCTCTATGGTTTGTTTCCTATTCAAGTAGCCCAAGGCACAGACTGTGGAAAAGCACTTTCATCGAGAGGGGTTGCCACGCTTCTAAGAATTAACGAGTTTCCGAAATACCAGCAAATATTTTTTTTAACCAATCTTGATGATACTTGGTGGTAATGATCAGTACACAAATCCCACTTGGCTCACCAAATTTTGTTCTTCCAGGTTGAAGCGTTCATCTACAGTAGCAGTTTTTATATTTAGGTTTCCCTCTGCTCTCTCCTATATAGATAGATGAATTTGGAACTCTAAATCCAACATGGTTCGTAGTAGCTCTTTGAAACTTGACAAAATAAAGGAGTTCTCAGTTTTGTCTCTATGGTTTGTTTCCTCTTCAAGTAGCCCTAGGCACAGACTGAGGAAAAGCAATTTCATTGAGAGGGTTGGCCAAGCTTCTAAGAATTAACGAGTTTCCGAAAGCCCAGCAAATATTTTTTCACCCAATCTTGATGATACTTGGTGGTAATGATCAGACAACAAATCCCACTTGGCTCACCAAATTTTGTTCTTCTAGGTTGAAACGTTCTTCTACAGTAGCAGTTTTTATATTTAGGTTTCCCTCTGTTCTCTCCTATATAGATAGATGAATTTGGAACTCTAAATCCAACTTGGTGTGTAGTAGCTCTTTGAAACTTGACAAAATAAAGGAGTTCTCAGTTTTCTCTCTATTGTTTGTTTCCTCTTCAAGTATCCGTAAGCGCAGACTTTGGAAAAGCACTTTCATTCAGAGGGGTTGAAAAGCTTCTAAGAATTATCGAGTTTCCGAAATACCAGCAAATATTTTTTCACCCAATCTTGATGATACTTGGTGGTAATGATCAGTACACAAATCCCACTTGGCTCACCAAATTTTGTTCTTCTAGCTTGAAGCGTTCGTCTACAGTAGCAGTTTTTATATTTAGGTTTCCCTCTGCTCTCTCGTATATAGATAGATGAATTTGTAACTCTATATCCAACATGGTTCGTAGTAGCTCTTTGAATCTTGACAAAATAAAGGAGTTCTCAGTATGTCTCTAAGGTTTGTTTCCTCTTCAAGTAGTCCTAGGCACAGACAGTTGAAAATTACTTTCATTGAGAAGGGTTGCCAAGCTTCTAAGAATTAACGATTTTCGGAAATACCAGCAAAAATTTTTTCACCTAATCTTGATGATACTTGGTGGTAATGATCAGTACACAAATCCCACTTGGCTCACCAAATTTTGTTCTTCTAGGTTGAAGCGTTCTTCTACAGTAGCAGTTTTTATATTTAGGTTTCCCTCTGTTCTCTCATATATAGTTAGATGAATTTGGAACTCTAAATCCAACATGCTTCGAAGTAGCTCTTGGAAACTTGACAATATAAAGAAGTTCTCAGTTTTTTCTCTATAGTTTGTTTCATTTTCAAGTAGCCCTAGGCACAGACTGTGGAAAAGCACTTTCATTGAGATGGTTTGCCAAGCGTCTAAGAATTAACGAGTTTCCGAAATACGAGCAAAAACTTTTTCACCCAATCTTGATGATGCATAGTGGTAATGTTCAGTACACAAATCCCACTTGGCTCACCAAATTTTGTTCTTCTAGGTTGAAGCGTTCGTCTACAGTAGCAGTTTTTATATTGATGTTTCCCTCTGCTCACTCCTATATAGATAGATGAATTTGGAACTATAATCCAACATGGTTCCTAGAAGCTCTTTGAAACTTGACAAAATAAAGGAGTTCTCAGTTTTGTCTCTATGGTTTGTTTCCTCTTCAAGGAGCCCTAGGCACAGACTGTGGAAAAGTACTTTCATCGAGAGGGGTTGCCAAGCTTCTAAGAAATAACTAGTTTCCCAAATACCAGCAAATATTTTTTCACCCAATCTTGATGATACTTGGTGGTAATGATCAGTACACAAATCCCACTTGGCTCACCAAATTTTGTTCTTCTAGGTTGAAGCGTTCATCTGCAGTAGTAGTTTTTATATTTAGTTTTCCCTCTGTTCTCTCCTATATAGATAGATGAATTTGGAACTCTAAATGCAACATGGTTTGCAGTAGCTCTTTTAAACTTTACAAAATAAAGGAGTTCTCAGTTTTGTCTCTATGGTTTGTTTCCTCTTCAAGAAGCCCTAGGCACAGACTGTGGAAAAGCACTTTCATTGAGAGGGGTTGCCAAGCGTCTAAGAATTAACGAGTTTCCGAAATACGAGCAAAAACTTTTACACCCAATCTTGATGATACATAGTGGTAATGTTCAGTACACAAATCCCACTTGGTCTCCAAATTTTGTTCTTCGAGGTTGAAGCGTTCGTCTACAGTAGCAGTTTTTATATTTATGTTTCCCTCTGCTCACTCCTATATAGATAGATGAATTTGGAACTATAATCCAACATGGTTCGTAGAAGCTCTTTGAAACTTGACAAAATAAAGGAGTTCTCAGTTTTGTAGCTACGGTTTGTTTCCTCTTCAAGTAGCCCTAGGCACAGACTGTGGAAAAGCAATTTCATTGAGAGGGATTTCCAAGCTTCTAAGAATTAAAGAGTTTCCGAAATACCAGCTAATATTTTTTCACCCAATCTGGATGATACTTGGTGATAATGATCAGTACACAAATCCCACTTGGCTCACCAAATTTTGTTCTTCTAGGTTGAAGCGTTCGTCTACAGTATCAGTTTTTATATTTAGGTTTCCCTCTGTTCTCTCCTATATATTTAGATGAATTTGGAACTCTAAATCCAACATGGTTCGAAGTAGCTCTTGAAAACTTGACAATATAAAGGAGTTCTCAGTTTTTTCTCTATAGTTTGTTTCATTTTCAAGTAGCCCTAGGCACAGACTGTGGAAAAGCACTTTCAACGAGAGGGGCTGCCAAGCTTCTAAGAATTAACGAGTTTCCGATTTTCCAGCAAATATTTTTTCACCCAATCTTGATGATACTTGGTGATAATGATCAGTACACAAATCCCACTTGGCTCACCATATTTTGTTCTTCTAGGTTGAAGCGTTCGTCTACAGTATCAGTTTTTATATTTACGTTTCCCTCTGCTCTCTCCTATATAGATAGATGAATATGGAACTCTAAATCCAACTTGGTGTGTAGTAGCTCTTTGAAACTTGACAAAATAAAGGAGTTCTCAGTTTTGTCTCTATTGTTTGTTTCCTCTTCAAGTATCCGTAAGCGCAGACTGTGGAAAAGCACTTTCATTCAGAGGGGTTGAAAAGCTTCTAAGAATTATCGAGTTTCCGAAATACCAGCAAATATTTTTTCACCCAATCTTGATGATCCTTGGTGGTAATGATCAGTTCACAAATCCCACTTGGCTCACCAAATTTTGTTCTTCTAGGTTGAAGCTTTCGCCTACAGTAGCAGTTTTTATATTTAGGTTTCCCTCTGCTCTCTCCTATATACATAGATGAATTTGGAACTCTAAATCCAACATGGTTCGTAGTAGCTCTTTGAAACTTGACAAAATAAAGGAGTTATCAGTTTTGTCTCTATGGTTTGTTTCCTATTCAAGTAGCCCAAGGCACAGACTGTGGAAAAGCACTTTCATCGAGAGGGGTTGCCACGCTTCTAAGAATTAACGAGTTTCCGAAATACCAGCAAATATTTTTTTTAACCAATCTTGATGATACTTGGTGGTAATGATCAGTACACAAATCCCACTTGGCTCACCAAATTTTGTTCTTCCAGGTTGAAGCGTTCATCTACAGTAGCAGTTTTTATATTTAGGTTTCCCTCTGCTCTCTCCTATATAGATAGATGAATTTGGAACTCTAAATCCAACATGGTTCGTAGTAGCTCTTTGAAACTTGACAAAATAAAGGAGTTCTCAGTTTTGTCTCTATGGTTTGTTTCCTCTTCAAGTAGCCCTAGGCACAGACTGAGGAAAAGCAATTTCATTGAGAGGGTTGGCCAAGCTTCTAAGAATTAACGAGTTTCCGAAATCCCAGCAAATATTTTTTCACCCAATCTTGATGATACTTGGTGGTAATGATCAGACAACAAATCCCACTTGGCTCACCAAATTTTGTTCTTCTATGTTGAAACGTTCTTCTACAGTAGCAGTTTTTATATTTAGGTTTCCCTCTGTTCTCTCCTATATAGATAGATGAATTTGGAACTCTAAATCCAACTTGGTGTGTAGTAGCTCTTTGAAACTTGACAAAATAAAGGAGTTCTCAGTTTTCTCTCTATTGTTTGTTTCCTCTTCAAGTATCCGTAAGCGCAGACTGTGGAAAAGCACTTTCATTCAGAGGGGTTGAAAAGCTTCTAAGAATTATCGAGTTTCCGAAATACCAGCAAATATTTTTTCACCCAATCTTGATGATACTTGGTGGTAATGATCAGTACACAAATCCCACTTGGCTCACCAAATTTTGTTCTTCTAGCTTGAAGCGTTCGTCTACAGTAGCAGTTTTTATATTTAGGTTTCCCTCTGCTCTCTCGTATATAGATAGATGAATTTGTAACTCTATATCCAACATGGTTCGTAGTAGCTCTTTGAATCTTGACAAAATAAAGGAGTTCTCAGTATGTCTCTAAGGTTTGTTTCCTCTTCAAGTAGTCCTAGGCACAGACAGTTGAAAATTACTTTCATTGAGAAGGGTTGCCAAGCTTCTAAGAATTAACGATTTTCGGAAATACCAGCAAAAATTTTTTCACCTAATCTTGATGATACTTGGTGGTAATGATCAGTACACAAATCCCACTTGGCTCACCAAATTTTGTTCTTCTAGGTTGAAGCGTTCTTCTAAAGTAGCAGTTTTTATATTTAGGTTTCCCTCTGTTCTCTCATATATAGTTAGATGAATTTGGAACTCTAAATCCAACATGCTTCGAAGTAGCTCTTGGAAACTTGACAATATAAAGAAGTTCTCAGTTTTTTCTCTATAGTTTGTTTCATTTTCAAGTAGCCCTAGGCACAGACTGTGGAAAAGCACTTTCATTGAGATGGTTTGCCAAGCGTCTAAGAATTAACGAGTTTCCGAAATACGAGCAAAAACTTTTTCACCCAATCTTGATGATACATAGTGGTAATGTTCAGTACACAAATCCAACTTGGCTCAACAAATTTTGTTCTTCTAGGTTGAAGCGTTCGTCTACAGTAGCAGTTTTTATATTGATGTTTCCCTCTGCTCACTCCTATATAGATAGATGAATTTGGAACTATAATCCAACATGGTTCCTAGAAGCTCTTTGAAACTTGACAAAATAAAGGAGTACTCAGTTTTGTCTCTATGGTTTGTTTCCTCTTCAAGGAGCCCTAGGCACAGACTGTGGAAAAGTACTTTCATCGAGAGGGGTTGCCAAGCTTCTAAGAAATAACTAGTTTCCCAAATACCAGCAAATATTTTTTCACCCAATCTTGATGATACTTGGTGGTAATGATCAGTACACAAATCCCACTTGGCTCACCAAATTTTGTTCTTCTAGGTTGAAGCGTTCATCTGCAGTAGTAGTTTTTATATTTAGTTTTCCCTCTGTTCTCTCCTATATAGATAGATGAATTTGGAACTCTAAATGCAACATGGTTTGCAGTAGCTCTTTTAAACTTTACAAAATAAAGGAGTTCTCAGTTTTGTCTCTATGGTTTGTTTCCTCTTCAAGAAGCCCTAGGCACAGACTGTGGAAAAGCACTTTCATTGAGAGGGGTTGCCAAGCGTCTAAGAATTAACGAGTTTCCGAAATACGAGCAAAAACTTTTACACCCAATCTTGATGATACATAGTGGTAATGTTCAGTACACAAATCCCACTTGGTCACCAAATTTTGTTCTTCGAGGTTGAAGCGTTCGTCTACAGTAGCAGTTTTTATATTTATGTTTCCCTCTGCTCACTCCTATATAGATAGATGAATTTGGAACTATAATCCAACATGGTTCGTAGAAGCTCTTTGAAACTTGACAAAATAAAGGAGTTCTCAGTTTTGTAGCTACGGTTTGTTTCCTCTTCAAGTAGCCCTAGGCACAGACTGTGGAAAAGCAATTTCATTGAGAGGGATTTTCAAGCTTCTAAGAATTAAGGAGTTTCCGAAATACCAGCTAATATTTTTTCACCCAATCTGGATGATACTTGGTGATAATGATCAGTACACAAATCCCACTTGGCTCACCAAATTTTGTTCTTCTAGGTTGAAGTGTTCGTCTACAGTATCAGTTTTTATATTTAGGTTTCCCTCTGTTCTCTCCTATATATTTAGATGAATTTAGAACTCTAAATCCAACATGGTTCGAAGTAGCTCTTGAAAACTTGACAATATAAAGGAGTTCTCAGTTTTTTCTCTATAGTTTGTTTCATTTTCAAGTAGCCCTAGGCACAGACTGTGGAAAAGCACTTTCAACGAGAGGGGCTGCCACGCTTCTAAGAATTAACGAGTTTCCGATTTTCCAGCAAATATTTTTTTTAACCAATCTTGATGATACTTGGTGGTAATGATCAGTACACAAATCCCACTTGGCTCACCAAATTTTGTTCTTCCAGGTTGAAGCGTTCGTCTACAGTAGCAGTTTTTATATTTAGGTTTCCCTCTGCTCTCTCCTATATAGATAGATGAATTTGGAACTCTAAATCCAACATGGTTCGTAGTAGCTCTTTGAAACTTGACAAAATAAAGGAGTTCTCAGTTTTGTCTCTATGGTTTGTTTCCTCTTCAAGTAGCCCTAGGCACAGACTGAGGAAAAGCAATTTCATTGAGAGGGTTGGCCAAGCTTCTAAGAATTAACGAGTTTCCGAAATCCCAGCAAATATTTTTTCACCCAATCTTGATGATACTTGGTGGTAATGATCAGAACACAAATCCCACTTGGCTCACCAAATTTTGTTCTTCTAGGTTGAAACGTTCTTCTACAGTAGCAGTTTTTATATTTAGGTTTCCCTCTGTTCTCTCCTATATAGATAGATGAATTTGGAACTCTAAATCCAACTTGGTGTGTAGTAGCTCTTTGAAACTTGACAAAATAAAGGAGTTCTCAGTTTTCTCTCTATTGTTTGTTTCCTCTTCAAGTATCCGTAAGCGCAGACTGTGGAAAAGCACTTTAATTCAGAGGGGTTGAAAAGCTTCTAAGAATTATCGAGTTTCCGAAATACCAGCAAATATTTTTTCACCCAATCTTGATGATACTTGGTGGTAATGATCAGTACACAAATCCCACTTGGCTCACCAAATTTTGTTCTTCTAGCTTGAAGCGTTCGTCTACAGTAGCAGTTTTTATATTTAGGTTTCCCTCTGCTCTCTCGTATATAGATAGATGAATTTGTAACTCTATATCCAACATGGTTCGTAGTAGCTCTTTGAATCTTGACAAAATAAAGGAGTTCTCAGTATGTCTCTAAGGTTTGTTTCCTCTTCAAGTAGTCCTAGGCACAGACAGTTGAAAATTACTTTCATTGAGAAGGGTTGCCAAGCTTCTAAGAATTAACGATTTTCGGAAATACCAGCAAAAATTTTTTCACCTAATCTTGATGATACTTGGTGGTAATGATCAGTACACAAATCCCACTTGGCTCACCAAATTTTGTTCTTCTAGGTTGAAGCGTTCTTCTACAGTAGCAGTTTTTATATTTAGGTTTCCCTCTGCTCTCTCCTATATAGTTAGATGAATTTGGAACTCTAAATCCAACATGCTTCGAAGTAGCTCTTGGAAACTTGACAATATAAAGAAGTTCTCAGTTTTTTCTCTATAGTTTGTTTCATTTTCAAGTAGCCCTAGGCACAGACTGTGGAAAAGCACTTTCATTGAGATGGTTTGCCAAGCGTCTAAGAATTAACGAGTTTCCGAAATACGAGCAAAAACTTTTTCACCCAATCTTGATGATACATAGTGGTAATGTTCAGTACACAAATCCCACTTGGCTCACCAAACTTTGTTCTTCTAGGTTTAAGCGTTCGTCTACAGTAGCAGTTTTTATATTTATGTTTCCCTCTGCTCACTCCTATATAGATAGATGAATTTGGAACTATAATCCAACATGGTTCGTAGAAGCTCTTTGAAACTTGACAAAATAAAGGAGTTTTCAGTTTTGTCTCAATGGTTTGTTTCCTCTTCAAGGAGCCCAAGGCACAGATTGTGGAAAAGCACTTTCATGGAGAAGGGTTGCCAAGTTTCTAAAAAATAACTAGTTTCCCAAATACCAGCAAATATTTTTTCACCCAATCTTGATGATACTTGGTGGTAATGATCAGTACACAAATCCCACATGGCTCACCAAATTTTGTTCTTCTAGGTTGAAGCGTTCGTCTACAGTAGCAGTTTTTATATTTAGGTTTCCCTCTGCTCTCTCGTATATAGATAGATGAATTTGTAACTCTAAATCCAACATGGTTCGTAGTAGCTCTTTGAATCTTGACAAAATAAAGGAGTGTTCAGTTTTGTCTCTATGGTTTGTTTCCTCTTCAAGTAGCCCTAGGCACAGACAGTTGAAAATTACTTTCATTGAGAAGGGTTGCCAAGCTTCTAAGAATTAAAGAGTTTCCAAAATACCAGCAAATATTTTTTCACCTAATCTTGATGATACTTGGTGGTAATGATCAGTACACAAATCCCACTTGGCTCACCAAATTTTGTTCTTCTAGGTAGAAGCGTTCGTCTACAGTAGCAGTTTTTATATTTAGTTTTCCCTCTGTTCTCTCCTATATAGATAGATGAATTTGGAACTCTAAATGCAACATGGTTTGCAGTAGCTCTTTTAAACTTTACAAAATAAAGGAGTTCTCAGTTTTGTCTCTATGGTTTGTTTCCTCTTCAAGAAGCCCTAGGCACAGACTGTGGAAAAGCACTTTCATTGAGAGGGGTTGCCAAGCGTCTAAGAATTAACGAGTTTCCGAAATACGAGCAAAAACTTTTACACCCAATCTTGATGATACATAGTGGTAATGTTCACTACACAAATCCCACTTGGTCACCAAATTTTGTTCTTCGAGGTTGAAGCGTTCGTCTACAGTAGCAGTTTTTATATTTATGTTTCCCTCTGCTCACTCCTATATAGATAGATGAATTTGGAACTATAATCCAACATGGTTCGTAGAAGCTCTTTGAAACTTGACAAAATAAAGGAGTTCTCAGTTTTGTAGCTACGGTTTGTTTCCTCTTCAAGTAGCCCTAGGCACAGACTGTGGAAAAGCAATTTCATTGAGAGGGATTTCCAAGCTTCTAAGAATTAAGGAGTTTCCGAAATACCAGCTAATATTTTTTCACCCAATCTGGATGATACTTGGTGATAATGATCAGTACACAAATCCCACTTGGCTCACCAAATTTTGTTCTTCTAGGTTGAAGCGTTCGTCTACAGTATCAGTTTTTATATTTAGGTTTCCCTCTGTTCTCTCCTATATATTTAGATGAATTTGGAACTCTAAATCCAACATGGTTCGAAGTAGCTCTTGAAAACTTGACAATATAAAGGAGTTCTCAGTTTTTTCTCTATAGTTTGTTTCATTTTCAAGTAGCCCTAGGCACAGACTGTGGAAAAGCACTTTCAACGAGAGGGGCTGCCAAGCTTCTAAGAATTAACGAGTTTCCGATTTTCCAGCAAATATTTTTTCACCCAATCTTGATGATCCTTGGTGGTAATGATCAGTTCACAAATCCCACTTGGCTCACCAAATTTTGTTCTTCTAGGTTAAAGCTTTCGCCTACAGTAGCAGTTTTTATATTTAGGTTTCCCTCTGCTCTCTCCTATATAGATAGATGAATTTGGAACTCTAAATCCAACATGGTTCGTAGTAGCTCTTTGAAACTTGACAAAATAAAGGAGTTATCAGTTTTGTCTCTATGGTTTGTTTCCTCTTCAAGTATCCGTACGCGCAGACTGTGGAAAAGCACTTTAATTCAGAGGGGTTGAAAAGCTTCTAAGAATTATCGAGTTTCCGAAATACCAGCAAATATTTTTTTCACCCAATCTTGATGATACTTGGTGGTAATGATCAGTACACAAATCCCACTTGGCTCACCAAATTTTGTTCTTCTAGCTTGAAGCGTTCGTCTACAGTAGCAGTTTTTATATTTAGGTTTCCCTCTGCTCTCTCGTATATAGATAGATGAATTTGTAACTCTATATCCAACATGGTTCGTAGTAGCTCTTTGAATCTTGACAAAATAAAGGAGTTCTCAGTATGTCTCTAAGGTTTGTTTCCTCTTCAAGTAGTCCTAGGCACAGACAGTTGAAAATTACTTTCATTGAGAAGGGTTGCCAAGCTTCTAAGAATTAACGATTTTCGGAAATACCAGCAAAAATTTTTTCACCTAATCTTGATGATACTTGGTGGTAATGATCAGTACACAAATCCCACTTGGCTCACCAAATTTTGTTCTTCTAGGTTGAAGCGTTCTTCTACAGTAGCAGTTTTTATATTTAGGTTTCCCTCTGCTCTCTCCTATATAGTTAGATGAATTTGGAACTCTAAATCCAACATGCTTCGAAGTAGCTCTTGGAAACTTGACAATATAAAGAAGTTCTCAGTTTTTTCTCTATAGTTTGTTTCATTTTCAAGTAGCCCTAGGCACAGACTGTGGAAAAGCACTTTCATTGAGATGGTTTGCCAAGCGTCTAAGAATTAACGAGTTTCCGAAATACGAGCAAAAACTTTTTCACCCAATCTTGATGATACATAGTGGTAATGTTCAGTACACAAATCCCACTTGGCTCACCAAACTTTGTTCTTCTAGGTTTAAGCGTTCGTCTACAGTAGCAGTTTTTATATTTATGTTTCCCTCTGCTCACTCCTATATAGATAGATGAATTTGGAACTATAATCCAACATGGTTCGTAGAAGCTCTTTGAAACTTGACAAAATAAAGGAGTTTTCAGTTTTGTCTCAATGGTTTGTTTCCTCTTCAAGGAGCCCAAGGCACAGATTGTGGAAAAGCACTTTCATGGAGAAGGGTTGCCAAGCTTCTAAAAAATAACTAGTTTCCCAAATACCAGCAAATATTTTTTCACCCAATCTTGATGATACTTTGTGGTAATGATCAGTACACAAATCCCACTTGGCTCACCAAATTTTGTTCTTCTAGGTTGAAGCGTTCATCTGCAGTAGTAGTTTTTATATTTAGTTTTCCCTCTGTTCTCTCTTATATAGATAGATGAATTTGGAACTCTAAATGCAACATGGTTTGCAGTAGCTCTTTTAAACTTTACAAAATAAAGGAGTTCTCAGTTTTGTCTCTATGGTTTGTTTCCTCTTCAAGTAGCCCTAGGCACAGACTGTGGAAAAGCACTTTCATTGAGAGGGGTTGCCAAGCGTCTAAGAATTAACAAGTTTCCGAAATACGAGCAAAAACTTTTTCACCCAATCTTGATGATACATAGTGGTAATGTTCAGTCCACAAATCCCACTTTGCTCACCAAATTTTGTTCTTCTAGGTTGAAGCGATCGTCTACAGTAGCAGTTTTTATATTTATGTTTCTCTCTGCTAACTCCTATATAGATAGATGAATTTGGAACTATATTCCAACATGGTTCGTAGAAGCTCTTTGAAACTTGACAAAATAAAGGAGTTCTCAGTTTTGTAGCTACGGTTTGATACCTCTTCAAGTAGCCCTAGGCACAGACTGTGGAAAAGCAATTTCATTGAGAGGGATTTCCAAGCTTCTAAGAATTAACGAGTTTCCGAAATACCAGCAAATATTTTTTCACCCAATCTTGATGATACTTGGTGAAAATGATCAGTACACAAATCCCACTTGGCTCACCAAAATTTGTTCTTCTAGGTTGAAGCGTTCGTCTACAGTAGCAGTTTTTATATTTAGGTTTCCCTCTGCTCTCTCGTATATAGATAGATGAATTTGTAACTCTAAATCCAACATGGTTCGTAGTAGCTCTTTGAATCTTGACAAAATAAAGGAGTTCTCAGTTTTGTCTCTATGGTTTGTTTCCTCTTCAAGTAGCCCTAGGCACAGACAGTTGAAAATTACTTTCATTGAGAAGTGTTGCCAAGCTTCTAAGAATTAAAGAGTTTCCAAAATACCAGCAAATATTTTTTCACCTAATCTTGATGATACTTGGTGGTAATGATCAGTACACAAATCCCACTTGGCTCACCAAATTTTGTTCTTCTAGGTAGAAGCGTTCGTCTACAGTAGCAGTTTTTATATTTAGGTTTCCCTCTGTTCTCTCCTATATAGCTAGATGAATTTGGAACTCAAATACAACCTGCTTCGAAGTAGCTCTTGGAAACTTGACAATATAAAGAAGTTCTCAGTTTTTTCTCTATAGTTTGTTTCATTTTCAAGTAGCCCTAGGCACAGACTGTGGAAAAGCACTTTCATCGAGAGGGGCAGCCAAGCTTCTAAGAATTAACGAGTTTCCGATTTTCCAGCAAATGTTTTTTCACCCAATCTTGATGATCCTTGGTGGTAATGATCAGTTCAAAAATCCCACTTGGCTCACCAAATTTTGTTCTTCTAGGTTGAAGCGTTCGCCTACAGTAGCAGTTTGTATATTTAGGTTTCCCTCTGCTCTCTCCTATATAGATAGATGAATTTGGAACTCTAAATCCAACATGGTTTGTAGTAGCTCTTTGAAACTTGACAAAATAAAGGAGTTCTCAGTTTTGTTCAATGGTTTGTTTCCTCTTCAAGTAGCCCTAGGCACAGTCTGTGGAAAAACACTTTCATTGAGAGGGGTTGCCAAGCTTCTAAGAATTAACAAGTTTCCGAAATACGAGCAAACACTTTTTCACCCAATCTTGATGATACTTGGTGGTAATGATCAGTACACAAATCCCTCTTAGCTCACCAAATTTTGTTCTTCAAGGTTGAAGCGTTCGTCTACAGTAGCAGTTTTTATATTTAGGTTTCCCTCTGCACACTACTGTATAGATAGATGAATTTGGAACTCTAAATCCAACATAGTTCGTAGAAGCTCTTTGAAACTTGACAAAATAAAGGAGTTCTCAGTTTTGTCTCTATGGTTTGTTTCCTCTTCAAGGAGCCCTAGGCACAGACTGTGGAAAAGCACTTTCATCGAGAGGGGTTGCCAAGCTTCTAAGAAATAACTAGTTTCCCAAATACCAGCAAATATTTTTTCACCCAATCTTGATGATACTTGGTGGTAATGATTCAGTACACAAATCCCACTTGGCTCACCAAATTTTGTTCTTCTAGGTTGAAGCGTTCATCTGCAGTAGTAGTTTTTATATTTAGTTTTCCCTTTGTTCTCTCCTATATAGATAGATGAATTTGGAACTCTAAATGCAACATGGTTTGCAGTAGCTCTTTTAAACTTTACAAAGTAAATGAGTTCTCAGTTTTGTCTCTATGGTTTGTTTCCTCTTCAAGAAGCCCTAGGCACAGACTGTGGAAAAGCAATTTCATTGAGAGGGGTTGCCAAGCGTCTAAGAATTAACGAGTTTCCGAAATACGAGCAAAAACTTTTACACCCAATCTTGATGATACATAGTGGTAATGTTCAGTACACAAATCCCACTTGGTCACCAATTTTGTTCTTCTAGGTTGAAGCGTTCGTCTACAGTAGCAGTTTTTATATTTATGTTTCCCTCTGCTCACTCCTATATAGATAGATGAATTTGGAACTATAATCCAACATGGTTCGTAGAAGCTCTTTGAAACTTGACAAAATAAAGGAGTTCTCAGTTTTGTAGCTACGGTTTGTTTCCTCTTCAAGTAGCCCTAGGCACAGACTGTGGAAAAGCAATTTCATTGAGAGGGATTTCCAAGCTTCTAAGAATTAAGGAGTTTCCGAAATACCAGCTAATATTTTTTCACCCAATCTTGATGATACTTGGTGATAATGATCAGTACACAAATCCCACTTGGCTCACCATATTTTGTTCTTCTAGGTTGAAGCGTTCGTCTACAGTATCAGTTTTTATATTTACGTTTCCCTCTGTTCTCTCCTATATAGTTAGATGAATTTGGAACTCTAAATCCAACATGGTTCGAAGTAGCTCTTGGAAACTTGACAATATAAAGGAGTTCTCAGTTTTTTCTCTATTGTTTGTTTCATTTTCAAGTAGCCCTAGGCACAGATTGTGGAAAAGCACTTTCAACGAGAGGGGCTGCCAAGCTTCTAAGAATTAACGAGTTTCCGATTTTCCAGCAAATATTTTTTCACCCAATCTTGATGATCCTTGGTGGTAATGATCAGTTCACAAATCCCACATGGCTCACCAAATTTTGTTCTTCTAGGTTGAAGCTTTCGCCTACAGTAGCAGTTTTTATATTTAGGTTTCCCTCTGCTCTCTCCTATATAGATAGATGAATTTGGAACTCTAAATCCAACATGGTTCGTAGTAGCTCTATGAAACTTGACAAAATAAAGGAGTTCTCAGTTTTGTCTCTATGGTTTGTTTCGTATTCAAGTAGCCCAAGGCACAGACTGTGGAAAAGCACTTTCATCGAGAAGGGTTGCCAACCTCCTAAGAATTAACGAGTTTCCGAAATACCAGCAAATATTTTTTCACCCAATCATGATGATCCTTGGTGGTAATGATGAGTTCACAAATCTCACTTGGCTCACCAAATTTTGTTCTTCTAGGTTGAAGCGTTCGTCTACAGTAGCAGTTTTTATATTTATGTTTCCCTCTGCTCTCTCTTATATAGATAGATGGATTTGGAACTCTAAATCCAACATGGTTCGTAGTAGCTCTTTTGAAACTTGACAAAATAAAGGAGTTCTCAGTTTTGTCTCTATGGTTTGTATCCTATTCAAGTAGCCCAAGGCACAGACTGTGGAAAAAGCACTTTTATCGAGAGGGGTTGCCACGCTTCTAAGAATTAATGAGTTTCCGAAATACCAGCAAATAATTTTTTAACCAATCTTGATGATACTTGGTGGTAATGATCAGTACACAAATCCCACTTGGCTCACCAAAATTTGTTCTTCTAGGTTGAAGCGTTCGTCTACAGTAGCAGTTTTTATATTGAGGTTTCCCTCTGCTCTCTCCTATATAGATAGATGAATTTGGAACTCTAAATCCAACCTGGTTTGTAGTAGGTCTTTGAAACTTGACAAAATAAAGGAGTTCTCCGTTTTGTCTCAATGGTTTGTTTCCTCTTCAAGTAGCCCTAGGCACAGTCTGTGGAAAAGCACTTTCATTGAGAGGGGTTGCCAAGCTTCTAAGAATTAACGAGTTTCCGAAATACGAGCAAACACTTTTTCACCCAATCTTGATGATACTTGGTGGTAATGATTAGAACACAAATCGCACTTGGCTCACCAAAATTTGTTCTTCTAGTTGAAGCGTTCGTCTACAGTAGCAGTTTTTATATTTAGGTTTCCCTCTGCTCACTCCTGTATAGATAAATGAAATTGGAACTCTAAATCCTACATGGTTCGTAGAAGCTCTTTGAAACTTGACAAAATAAAGGAGTTCTCAGTTTTGTCTCTATGGTTTGTTTCCTCTTCAAGGAGCCCTAGGCACAGACTGTGGAAAAGCACTTTCATCGAGAGGGTTGCCAAGCTTCTAAGAAATAACTAGTTTCCCAAATACCAGCAAATATTTTTTCACCCAATCTTGATGATACTTGGTGGTAATGATCAGAACAGAAATCCCACTTGGCTCACCAAAGTTTGTTCTTCTTGGTTGAAGCGTTCATCTGCAGTAGTAGTTTTTATATTTAGTTTTCCCTCTGTTCTCTTTTATATAGATAGATGAATTTGGGACTCTAAATGCAACATGGTTTGCAGTAGCTGTTTTAAACTTTACAAAATAGAGGAGTTCTCAGTTTTGTCTCTATGGTTTGTTTCCTCTTCAAGAAGCCCTAGGCACAGACTGTGGAATAGCACTTTCATTGAGAAGGGTTGCCAAGCGTCTAAGAATTAACGAGTTTCCGAAATACGAGCAAAAACTTTTTCACCCAATCTTGATGATACTTAGTGGTAATGTTCAGTACACAAATCCCACTTGGCTCACCAAATTTTGTTCTTCTAGGTTGAAGCGTTCGTCTACAGTAGCAGTTTTTATATTTATGTTTCGCTCTGCTTAATCCTATATAGATAGATGAATTTGGAATTATAATCCAACATGGTTCGTAGAAGCTCTTTGAAACTTGACAAAATAAAGGAGTTCTCAATTTTGTAGCTATGGTTTGTTTCCTCTTCAAGTATCCCTAGGCACAGACTGTGGAAAAGCAATTTCATTGAGAGGGATTTCCAAGCTTCTAAGAATTAACGAGTTTCCGAAATACCAGCTAATATTTTTTCACCCAATCTTGATGATACTTGGTGATAATGATCAGTACAAAAATCCCACTTGGCTCACCAAATTTTGTTCTTCTAGGTTGAAGCGTTCGTCTACAGAAGCAGTTTTTATATTTAGGTTTCCCTCTGCTCTCTCCTATATAGATAGATGAATTTGGAACTCTAAATCCAACATGGTTCGTAGTAGCTCTTTGAATCTTGACAAAATAAAGGAGTTCTCAGTTTTGTCTCTATGCTTTGTTTCCTCTTCAAGTAGCCCTAGGCAAAGACAGTTGAAAATTACTTTAATTGAGAAGGGTTGCCAAGCTTCTAAGAATTAACCAGTTTCCGAAATACCAGCAAAAATTTTTTCACCTAATCTTGATGATACTTGGTGGTAATGATCAGTACACAAATCCCACTTGGCTCACCAAATTTTGTTCTTCTAGGTTGAAGCGTTCGTCTACAGTAGCAGTTTTTATATTTAGGTTTCCCTCTGTTCTCTCCTATATACAGAGATGAATTTGAAACTCTAAATCCAACATGGTTCGTATTAGCTCTTGGAAACTTGACAATATAAAGGAGTTCTCTGTTTTTTCTCTATGGTTTGTTTCCTTTTCAAGTAGCCCCAGGCACAGACTGTGGAAAAGCACTTTCATCGAGACGGGCTACAAAGCTTCTAAGAATTAACAAGTTTCCGATATTCCAGCAAATATTTTTTTACCCAATCTTGATGATCCGTAGTGGTAATGATCAGTACATAGCTCCAACTTGGCTCACCTAATTTTGTTCTTCTAGGTTGAAGCGTTCGTCTACAGTAGCAGTTTTTATATTTAGGTTTCCCTCTGTTCTCTCCTATATAGATAGATGAATATGGAACTCTAAATCCAACATGGTGTGTAGTAGCTCTTTGAAAATTGACAAAATAAAAGAGTTCTCAGTTTTGTCTCTATGGTTTGTTTCCTCTTTAAGTAGCCCTAAGCACAGACTGTGGAAAAGCACTTTCATTGAGAGGGGTTGCCACGCTTCTAAGAATTATCGAGTTTCCGAAATACCAGCAAATATTTTTTCACCAAATCTTCAAGATACTTGGTGGTAATGATCAGTACACAAATCCCACTTGGCTCACGAAATTTTGTTCTTCTAGGTTGAAGCGTTCGTGTACAGTAGCAGTTTTTATATTTAGGTTTCCCTCTGTTCTCTCCTATATAGATAGATGAATTTGGAACTCTAAATACAACATGGTTTGTAATAGCTCTTTGAAACTTGAGAAAATAAAGGAGTTCTCAGTTTTGTCTCTATTTTTTGTTTCCTATTCAAGTAGCCCTATGCACAGACTGTGGAAAAGCACTTTCATTGAGAGGGGTTGCCAAGCTTCTAAGAATTAACGAGTTTCCGAAATACCAGCAAATATTTTTTCACCCAATCTTGATGATACTTTGTGGTAGTGTTCAGTTCACCAATCCCACTTGGCTCACCAAATTTTGTTCTTCTATGTTGAAGCGTTCGTCTACAGTGTCAGTTTTTATATTTAGGTTTCCCTCTGTTGTCTCCTATATAGATAGATGAATTTGGAACTCTAAATCTAACATGGTTCATAGTAGCTCTTTGAAACTTGACAAAATAAAGGAGTTCTCTGTTTTATCTCTATGGTTTGTTTCCTCTTCAAGTAGCCCTAGGCACAGACTGTGGAAAAGCACTTTTATTGAGAGGGGTTGCCAAGCTTCTAAGAATTAATGAGTTTCCGAAATACCAGCAAATATTTTTTCACCCAATCTTGATGATACTCGGTGGTAATGATCAGTACACAAATCCCACTTGACTCACGAAATTTTGTTCTTCTAGGTTGAAGCGATCGTCTACAATACCAGTTTTTATATTTAGGTTTAGCTCTGCGCTCTCCTATATAGACAGATGAATTTGGAACTATATATCCAACATGGTTTTTAGTAGCTCTTTGAAACTTGACAAAATAAAGGAGTTTTCAGTTTTGTCTCTATGGTTTGTTTCCTCTTTAAGTAGCCCTAAGCACAGACTGTGGAAAAGCACTTTCATTGAGAGGGGTTGCCAAGCTTCTAAGAATTAACGAGTTTCCGAAATACCAGCAAATATTTTTTCACCCAATCTTGATGATACTCGGTGGTAATGATCAGTACACAAATCCCACTTGGCTCACCAAATTTTGTTCTTCTAGGTTGAAGTGTTCGTCTACAGTAGCAGTTTATATGTTTAGGTTTCCCTCTGCTCTCTCTTATATAGATACATGAATTTGGAACTCTAAATCCATTATGGTTCGTAGTAGCTCTTTGAATCTTGACAAAATAAAGGAGTTCTCAGTTTTGTCTCTATGGTTTGTTTCCTCTTCATGTAACCCTAGGCACAGAGAGTTGAAAAGTACTTTCATTGAGAAGGATTGCCAAACTTCTAAGAACTAATTAGTGCGAAATACCAGCAAAAACTCTTTTCACCTAATCTTGATGATACTTGGTGGTAATGATCAGTACACAAGTCTCACTTGGCTCACCAAATTTTGTTCTTCTATGATGAAGCGTTCGTCTACAGTAGCAATTTATATATTTAGGTTTCCCTCTGTTCTCTCCTATATAGAGAGATAAATTTGGAACTCTAAATCCAACATGGTTCGTATTAGCTCTTGGAAACTTTACAATATAAAGGAGTTCCATATTTTTTCTCTATGGTTAGTTTCCTTTTCAAGTAGCCCTAGGCATAGACTGTGGAAAAGCACTTTCATCGAGAGGGGCTGCCAAGCTTCTAAAAATTAAAGAGTTTCCGATATTCCAGCACGTATTTTTTACCCAATCTTGATGATCCGTAGTGGTAATGATCAGTACACAACTCCCACTTGGCTCACCAAATTTTGTTCTTGTAGGTTGAAGCGTTCGTCTACAGTAGCAGTTTTTATATTTAGGTTTCCCTCTGCTCTCTCCTATATAGATAGATGAATTTGGAACTCTAAATCCAATATGGTTTGTAGTAGCTCTTTGAAACTTGACAAAATAAGGAGTTCTCAGTATTGTAGCTATGGTTTGTTTCCTCTTCAAGTAGCCCTAGGCACAGCCTGTGGAAAAGCACTTTCATTGAGAGGGGTTGCCAAGCTTCTAAGAAATAACGAGTTCCGGAATTTAAAGCAAATATTTTTTCACCCAATCTTGATGATACTTGGTGGTAATGATCAGTTCAGAAATCCCACTTGGCTCAGGAAATTTTGTTCTTCTAGGTTGGAGCATTCATCTACAGTAGTAGTTTTTATATTTACTTTTTCCTCTGTTCTCTCCTATATAGATAGATGAATTTGGAACTCTAAATCCAACATGGTTTGTAGTAGCTCTTTGAAACTTTACAAAATAAAGGAGTTCTCAGTTTTGTCCCTATGGTTTGTATCCTCTTCAAGTAGCCCTAGGCACAGACTGTGGAAAAGCACTTTCATTGAGAGTGGTTGCCAAGCTTCTAAGAATTAACTAGTTTCCGAAACACCAGCAAATATTTTTTTCACCCAAACTTGATGATACTTGGTGGTAATGATCAGTACACAAATCCCACTTGGCTCACGAAATTTTGTTCTTCTAGGTTGAAGCCTTCGTGTACAGTAGCAGTTTTTATATTTAGGTTTCCTTCTGTTCTCTCCTATATAGATAGATGAATTTGGAACTCTAAATCCAACATGGTTAGTAGTAGCTCTTTGAAACTTGACAAAATAACGGAGTTCTCAGTTTTGTCTCTATGGTTTGTTTCCTCTTCTAGTAGCCGTAGGCACAGACTGTGGAAAAGCACTTTCATTGAGAGGGGTTGCCAAGCTTCTAAGAATTAACGAGTTTCTGAAATAAAAGCAAATATTTTTTCACCCAATCTTGATGATACTTGGTGGTAATGATCAGTACACAAATCCCACTTGGCTCACCAAACTTTGTTCTTCTAGGATGGAGCATTCATCTACAGTAGTAGTATTTATATTTAGTTTTCCCTCTGTTCTCTCCTATATAGATAGTAAATTTGGAACTCTAAATCCAACATGGTTTGTAGTAGCTCTTTGAAACTTTACAAAATAAAAATGTTCTCAGTTTTGTCTCTATGGTTTGTTTCCTCTTCAAGTAGCCCTAGGCACAGACTGTGGAAAAGCACTTTCATTGAGAGGGGTTGCCAAGCTTCTAAGAATTAACGAGTTTCCGAAATAAAAGCAAATATTTTTTCACCCAATCTTGATGATACTTGGTGGTAATGATCAGTACACAAATCCCACTTGGCTCACGAAATTTTGTTCTTCTAGGTTGAAGCGTTCGTGTACAGTAGCAGTTTTTATATTTAGGTTTCCCTCTGTTCTCTCGTATATAGATAGATGAATTCGGAACTCTAAATCCAATATGGTTTGTAGTAGCTCTTTGAAACTAGACAAAATAAAGTAGTTCTCAGTTTTGTCTCTATTTTTTGTTTCCTATTCAAGTAGCCCTATGCACAGACTGTGGAAAAGCACTTTCATTGAGAGGGGTTGCCAAGCTTCTAAGAATTAACGAGTTTCCGAAATACCAGCAAATATTTTTTCACCCAATCTTGATGATACTTGGTGGTAATGATCAGTTCACAAATCCCACATGGCTCACCAAGTTTTGTTCTTCTATGTTGAAGCGTTCGTCTACAGTGTCAGTGTTTATATTTAGGTTTCCCTCTGTTGTCTCCTATATAGATAGATGAATTTGGAACTCTAAATCCAAAATGGTTCGTAGTAGCTCTTTGAAACTTGACAAAATAAAGGAGTTCTCAGTTTTGTCTCTATGGTTTGTTTCCTCTTCATTAGCCCTAGGCACAGACAGTTGAAAAGTACTTTCATTGAGAAGGATTGCCAAACTTCTAAGAATTAACGAGTGCGAAATACCAGCAAAAATTCTTTTCACCTAATCTTGATGATACTTGGTGGTAATGATCACTACACAAGTCCCACTTGGCTCACCAAATTTTGTTCTTCTAGGTTGAAGCGTTCGTCTACAGTAGCAAATTATATATTTATGTTTCCCTCTGTTCTCTCCTATATAGAGAGATGAATTTGGAACTCTAAATCCAACATGGTTCGTATTAGCTCTTGGAAACTTTACAATCTAAACGAGTTCTATGTTTTTTCTCAATCGTTAGTTTCCTTTTCAAGTAGCCCTATGCATAGACTGTGGAAAAGCACGTTCATCCAGAGGGTCTGCCAAGCTTCTAAGAATTAACGAGTTTCCGATATTCCAGCACATATTTTTTACCCAATCTTGATGATCCGTAGTGGTAATGATCAGTACACAACTCCCACTTGGCTCACCAAATTTTGTTCTTGTAAGTTGAAGCGTTCGTCTACAGTAGCAGTTTTTATATTTAGGTTTCCCTCTGCTCTCTCCTATATAGATAGATGAATTTGGAACTCTAAATCCAATATGGTTTGTAGTAGCTCGTTGAAACTAGACAAAATAAAGGAGTTCTCAGATTTGTCTCTATGGTTTGTTTCCTCTTCAAGTAGCCCTAGGCACAGCCTGTGGAAAAGCACTTTCATTGAGAGGGGTTGCCAAGCTTCTAAGAATTAACCAGTTTCGGAAATAAAAGCAAATATTTGTTCACCAGATCTTGATGATTCTTGGTGGTAATGATCAGTTCACAAATCCCTCTTGGCTCACCAAATTTTGTTCTTCTAGGTTGGAGCATTCATCTACAGTAGTAGTTTTTATATTTAGGTTTCCTTCTGTTCTCTCCTATATAGATAGATGAATTGGAACTCTAAATCCAACATGGTTTGTAGTAGCTCTTTGAAACTTTACAAAATAAAGGAGTTCTCAGTTTTGTCCCTATGGTTTGTATCCTCTTCAAGTAGCCCTAGGCACAGACTGTGGAAAAGCACTTTCATTGAGAGGGGTTGCCAACCTTCTAAGAATTAACGAGTTTCCGAAATAAAAGCAAATATTTTTTCACCCAATCTTGATGATACTTGGTGGTAATGATCAGTACACAAATCCCACTTGGCTCACCAAACTGTGTTCTTCTAGGTTGGAGCATTCATCTACAGTAGTAGTATTTATATTTAGTTTTCCCTCTGTTCTCTCCTATATAGATAGATGAATTTGGAACTCTAAATCCAACATGGTTTGTAGTAGCTCTTTGAAACTTGACAAAATAAAAATGTTCTCAGTTTTGTCTCTATGGTTTGTTTCCTCTTCAAGTAGCCCTAGGCACAGACTGTGGAAAAGCACTTTCATTGAGAGGGGTTGTCATGCTTCTAAGAATTAACGAGTTTCCGAAATACCAGCAAATATTTTTTTACCCAATCTTGATGATACTTGGTGGTAATGATCAGTTCAGAAATCCCACTTGGCTCACAAAATTTTGTTGTTCTAAATTGAAGCGTTCGTCTACAGTGTCAGTTTTTATATTTAGGTTTCCCTCTCTTGTCTCCTATATAGATAGATGAATTTGGAACTCTAAATCCAAAATGGTTCGTAGTAGCTCTTTGAAACTTGACAAAATAAAGGAGTTCTCAGTTTTGTCTCTATGGTTTGTTTCCTCTTCAAGTAGCCCTAGGCACAGACAGTTGAAAAGTACTTTCATTGAGAAGGATTGCCTACCTTCTAAGAATTAACGAGTGCGAAATACCAGCAAAAATTCTTTTCACCTAATCTTGATGATACTTGGTGGTAATGATCAGTACACAAGTCCCACTTGGCTCACCAAATTTTGTTCTTCTAGGTTGAAGCGTTCGTCTACAGTAGCAATTTATATATTTAGGTTTCCCTCTGTTCTCTCCTATATAGAGAGATGAATTTGGAACTCTAAATCCAACATGGTTCGTATTAGCTCTTGGAAACTTTACAATATAAAGGTGTTTTATGTTTTTTTTCTATGCTTAGTTTCCTTTTCAAGTAGCCCTAGGCATAGACTGTGGAAAAGCACTTTCATCGAGAGGGGCTGCAAAGCTTCTAAGAATTAACGAGTTTCCGATATTCCAGCACATATTTTATACCCAATCTTGATGATCCGTATGGTAATGATCAGTACACAACTCCCACTTGGCTCACCAAATTTTGTTCTTGTAGGTTGAAGCGTTCGTCTACAGTAGCAGTTTTCATATTTAGGTTACCCTCTGCTCTCTCCTATATAGATAGATGAATTTGGAACTCTAAATCCAATATGGTTTGTAGTAGCTCTTTGAACCTTGACAAAATAAAGGAGTTCTCAGTTTTGTCTCTATGGTTTGTTTCCTCTTCAAGGAGCCCTAGGCACAGACTGTGGAAAAGCACTTTCATTGAGAGGGGTTGCCAAACTTCTAAGAATTAACGAGTTTCCGAAATACCAGCAAATATTTTTTCACCCAATCTTGATGATACTTGGTGGTAATGATCAGTTCACAAATCCCACTTGGCTCACCAAATTTTCTTCTTCTAGGTTGACGCGTTCATCCACATTTTCAGTTTTAATATTTAGGTTTCCCTCTGTTCTCTCCTATATAGATAGATGAATTTGGAACTCTAAATCCAACATGGTTTGTAGTAGCTCTTTGAAACTTTACAAAATAAAGGAGTTCTCAATTTTGTCTCTATGGTTTGTTACCTCTTCAAGGAGCCCTAGGCACAGACTGTGGAAAAGCACTTTCATTGAGAGGGGTTGCCAAGCTTCTAAGAATTAACGAGTTTCCGAAATACCAGCAAATATTTTTTCACCCAATCTTGATGATACTTGGTGGTAATGAACAGTACACAATTCCCACTTGGCTCACCAAATTTTGTTCTTCTAGGTTGAAGCGTTCGTCTACAGTATCAGTTTTTATATTTAGGTTTCCCTCTGTTCTCTCCTTTATAGATTGATGAATTTGGAACTCTAAATCCATCATGGTTCGTAGTAGCTCGTTGAAACTTGACAAAATAAAGGAGTTCTCCGTTTTTTCTCTATGGTTTGTTTCCTCATCAAGTAGCCCTAGGCACAGACTGTGGAAAAGCACTTTCATTGAGAGGGGTTGCCAAGCTTCTAAGAATTAACGAGTTTCTGAAATATGAGCAAACACTTTTTCACCCAATCTTGATGATACTTGGTGGTAATGATCAGTACACAAATCCCACTTGGCTCACCAAATTTTGTTCTTCTAGGGTGAAGCGTTCGTCTACAGTAGCAGTTTTTATATTTAGGTTTCCCTCTGCTCACTCCTATATAGATAGATGAATTTGGAACTCTAAATCCAACATGGTTCATAGAAGGTCTTTGAAAATGACAAAATAAAGTAGTTCTCAGTTTTGTCTCTATGGTTTGTTTCCTCTTCAAGTAGCCCTAGGCACAGACTGTGGAAAAGCAATTTCATTAAGAGGGGTTGCCAAGCTTCTAAGAATTAACGAGTTTCTGAAATACAAGCAATTATAAATTCACCCAATCTTGATAATACTTGGTGGTAATGATCAGTACACAAATCCCACTTGGCTCACCAAATTTTGTTCTTCTAGGTTGAAGCGTTCGTCTACAGAATCAGTTTTAATATTTTGGTTTCCCTCTGTTCTCTCCTATATAGATAGATGAATTTGGAACTCTAAATCCAACATGGTTCGTAGTAGCTCTTTGAAACATGACAAAATAAAGGAGTTCTCAGTTTTGTCTCTATGGTTTGTTTCCTCTTCAAGTAGCCCTAGGCACAGACTGAGGAAAAGCAATTTCATTGATAGGGGTTGCTAAGCTTCTAAGATTTAACGAGTTTCTGATATTCCACCAAATATTTTTTCACCCAATCTTGATGATACTTGGTGGTAATGATCAGTACACAAATCCCACTTGGCTCACCAAATTTTGTTCTTCTAGGTTGAAGCGTTCATCTACAGTATCAGTTTTTATATTTAGGTTTCCCTCTGTCCTCTCCTTTATAGATTGATGAATTTGGAACTCTAAATCCATCATGGTTCGTAGTAGCTCGTTGAAACTTGACAAAATTAAGGAGTTCTCCGTTTTTTCTCTACGGTTTGTTTCCTCATCAAGTAGCCCTAGGCACAGACTGTGGAAGAGCACTTTCATTGAGAGGGGTTGCCAAGCTTCTAAGAATTAACGAGTTTCCGAAATATGAGCAAACACTTTTTCACCCAATCTTGATGATACTTGGTGGTAATGATCAGTACACAAATCCCACTTGGCTCACCAAATTTTGTTCTTCTAGGGTGAAGCGTTCGTCTACAGTAGCAGTTTTTATATTTAGGTTTCCCTCTGCTCACTCCAATATAGATAGATGATTTTGGAACTCTAAATCCAACATGGTTCGTAGAAGGTCTTTGAAACTTGACAAAATAAAGTAGTTCTCAGTTTCGTCTCTATGTTTGTTTCCTCTTCAAGTAGCCCTAGGCACAGACTGTGGAAAAGCAATTTCATTGAGAGGGGTTGCCAAGCTTCTAAGAATTAACGAGTTTCTGAAATACAAGCAATTATAAATTCACCCAATCTTGATAATACTTGGTGGTAATGATCAGTACACAAATCCCACTTGGCTCACCAAATTTTGTTCTTCTAGGTTGAAGTGTTCGTCTACAGTATCAGTTTTAATATTTTGGTTTCCCTCTGTTCTCTCCTATATAGATAGATGAATTTGGAACTCTATATCCAACATGGTTCGTTGTAGCTCTTTGAAACATGACAAAATAAAGGAGTTCTCAGATTTGTCTCTATGGTTTGTTTCCTCTTCAAGTAGCCCTAGGCACATACTGTGGAAAAGCACTTTCATTGAGTGGGGTGGCCAACCTTCTAAGAATTAACGAGTTTCCGAAATTCCAGCAAATATTTTTTTTACCAAATCTTGATGATACTTGGTGGTAATAATCAGTACACAAATCCCACTTGGCTCACAAATTTTCTTCTTCTAGGTTGAAGCGTTCGTCTACAGTAGCAGTTTTTATATTTAGGTTTCCCTCTGTTCTCTCCTATATAGATAGATGAATTTGGAACTCTAAATCCAACATGGTTTGTAGTAGCTCTTGGAAACTTGACAATATGAAGGAGTTCTCAGTTTTGTCTCTATAGTTTGTTTTCTGTTCAAGTAGCAATAGGCACAGACTGTGGAAAAGCACTTTCATTGAGAGGGGTTGCCAGGCTTCTAAGAATTAACGAGTTTCCGAAATACCAGCAAATATTTTTTCAACCAATCTTGATGATACTTGGTGGTAATGATCAGTTCACAAATCCCACTTGGCTCACCAAATTTTGTTCTTCTAGGTTGAAGCGTTCGTCTACAGTAGTAGTTTTTATATTTAGGTTTCCCTCTGCTCTCTCCTATATAGATAGATGAATTTGGATCTCTAAATCCAACATGGTTCGTAGTAGCTCTTGGAAACTTGACAATATAAAGGAGTTCTCAGGTTTGTCTCTATAGTTTGTTTCCTTTTCAAGTAGCCCTAGGCACAGACTGTGTAAAAGCACTTTCATCGAGAGAGGCTGCCAGGCTTCTAAAAATTAACGAGTTTCCGATATTCCAGCAAATATTTTTTAACCCAAACTTGATGATAGTGGTGGTAATGATCAGTACACAACTCCCACTTGGCTCACCAAATTTTGTTCTTCTAGGATGAAGCATTCGTCTACAGTATCAGTTTTTATATTTAGGTTTCCCTCTGTTCTCTCCTATATAGATAGATGAATTTGGAACTCTAAATCCAACATGGTTTGTAGTAGCTCTTTGAAACTTGACAAAAGCAGGGAGTTCTCAGTTTTGTCTCTATGGTTTGTTTCCTCTTCAAGTAGCCCTAGGCACATACTGTGGAAAAGCACTTTCATTGAGAGGGGTTGCTAACCTTCTAAGAATTAACGAGTTTCCGAAATTCCAGCAAATATTTTTTCACCAAATCTTGATAATACTTGGTGGTAATAATCAGTACACAAATCCCACTTGGCTCACAAATTTTGTTCTTCTAGGTTGAAGCGTTCGTCTACAGTAGCAGTTTTTATATTTAGGTTTCCCTCTGTTCTCTCCTATATAGATAGATGAATTTGGAACTCTAAATCCAACATGGTTCGTAGTAGCTCTTGGAAACTTGACAATATAAAGGAGTTCTCAGTTTTGTCTCTATAGTTTGTTTTCTGTTCAAGTAGCCCTAGGCACAGACTGTGGAAAAGCACTTTCATTGAGAGGGGTTGCCAGGCTTCTAAGAATTAACGAGTTTCCGAAATACCAGCAAATATTTTTTCAACCAATCTTGATGATACTTGGTAGTAATGATCAGTTCACAAATCCCACTTGGCTCACCAAATTTTGTTCTTCTAGGTTGAAGCGTTCGTCTACAGTAGTAGTTTTTTATATTTAGGTTTCCCTCTGCTCTCTCCTATATAGATAAATGAATTTGGAACCCTAAATCCAACATGGTTTGTAGTAGCTCTTGGAAACTTGACAATATAAAGGAGTACTCAGTTTTGTCTCTATAGTTTGTTTCCTTTTCAAGTAGCCCTAGGCACAGACTGTGTAAAAGCACTTTCATGGAGAGGGGCAGCCAGGCTTCTAAAAATTAATGATTTTCCGATATTCCAGCAAATATTTTTTCACCCAATCTTGATGATACTTGGTGGTAATGATCAGTACACAACTCCCACTTGGCTCACCAAATTTTGTTCTTCTAGGTTGAAGCATTCGTCTACAGTATCAGTTTTAATATTTAGGTTTCCCTCTGTTCTCTCCTATATAGATAGATGAATTTGGAACTCTAAATCCAACATGGTTTGTAGTAGCTCTTTGAAACTTTACAAAATAAAGGAGTTCTCAATTTTGTCTCTATGGTTTGTTACCTCTTCAAGGAGCCCTAGGCACAGACTGTGGAAAAGCACTTTCATTGAGAGGGGTTGCCAAGCTTCTAAGAATTAACGAGTTTCCGAAATACCAGCAAATATTTTTTCACCCAATCTTGATGATACTTGGTGGTAATGATCAGTACACAAATCCCACTTGGCTCACCAAATTTTGTTCTTCTAGGTTGAAGCGTTCGTCTACAGAATCAGTTTTAATATTTTGGTTTCCCTCTGTTCTCTCCTATATAGATAGATGAATTTGGAACTCTAAATCCAACATGGTTCGTAGTAGCTCTTTGAAACATGACAAAATAAAGGAGTTCTCAGTTTTGTCTCTATGGTTTGTTTCCTCTTCAAGTAGCCCTAGGCACAGACTGAGGAAAAGCAATTTCATTGATAGGGGTTGCTAAGCTTCTAAGATTTAACGAGTTTCCGATATTCCACCAAATATTTTTTCACCCAATCTTGATGATACTTGG
Source organism: Callospermophilus lateralis (assembly GCF_048772815.1). NCBI lineage: Eukaryota > Metazoa > Chordata > Mammalia > Rodentia > Sciuridae > Callospermophilus > Callospermophilus lateralis. The sequence continues at coordinate 37,536 of NW_027515944.1, read as the reverse complement.
TGGTAATGATCAGTACACAAATCCCACTTGGCTCACCAAATTTTGTTCTTCTAGGTTGAAGCGTTCATCTACAGTATCAGTTTTTATATTTAGGTTTCCCTCTGTCCTCTCCTTTATAGATTGATGAATTTGGAACTCTAAATCCATCATGGTTCGTAGTAGCTCGTTGAAACTTGACAAAATTAAGGAGTTCTCCGTTTTTTCTCTACGGTTTGTTTCCTCATCAAGTAGCCCTAGGCACAGACTGTGGAAGAGCACTTTCATTGAGAGGGGTTGCCAAGCTTCTAAGAATTAACGAGTTTCCGAAATATGAGCAAACACTTTTTCACCCAATCTTGATGATACTTGGTGGTAATGATCAGTACACAAATCCCACTTGGCTCACCAAATTTTGTTCTTCTAGGGTGAAGCGTTCGTCTACAGTAGCAGTTTTTATATTTAGGTTTCCCTCTGCTCACTCCAATATAGATAGATGATTTTGGAACTCTAAATCCAACATGGTTCGTAGAAGGTCTTTGAAACTTGACAAAATAAAGTAGTTCTCAGTTTCGTCTCTATGTTTGTTTCCTCTTCAAGTAGCCCTAGGCACAGACTGTGGAAAAGCAATTTCATTGAGAGGGGTTGCCAAGCTTCTAAGAATTAACGAGTTTCTGAAATACAAGCAATTATAAATTCACCCAATCTTGATAATACTTGGTGGTAATGATCAGTACACAAATCCCACTTGGCTCACCAAATTTTGTTCTTCTAGGTTGAAGTGTTCGTCTACAGTATCAGTTTTAATATTTTGGTTTCCCTCTGTTCTCTCCTATATAGATAGATGAATTTGGAACTCTATATCCAACATAGTTCGTTGTAGCTCTTTGAAACATGACAAAATAAAGGAGTTCTCAGATTTGTCTCTATGGTTTGTTTCCTCTTCAAGTAGCCCTAGGCACATACTGTGGAAAAGCACTTTCATTGAGTGGGGTGGCCAACCTTCTAAGAATTAACGAGTTTCCGAAATTCCAGCAAATATTTTTTTACCAAATCTTGATGATACTTGGTGGTAATAATCAGTACACAAATCCCACTTGGCTCACAAATTTTCTTCTTCTAGGTTGAAGCGTTCGTCTACAGTAGCAGTTTTTATATTTAGGTTTCCCTCTGTTCTCTCCTATATAGATAGATGAATTTGGAACTCTAAATCCAACATGGTTTGTAGTAGCTCTTGGAAACTTGACAATATAAAGGAGTTCTCAGTTTTGTCTCTATAGTTTGTTTTCTGTTAAAGTAGCAATAGGCACAGACTGTGGAAAAGCACTTTCATTGAGAGGGGTTGCCAGGCTTCTAAGAATTAACGAGTTTCCGAAATACCAGCAAATATTTTTTCAACCAATCTTGATGATACTTGGTGGTAATGATCAGTTCACAAATCCCACTTGGCTCACCAAATTTTGTTCTTCTAGGTTGAAGCGTTCGTCTACAGTAGTAGTTTTTATATTTAGGTTTCCCTCTGCTCTCTCCTATATAGATAGATGAATTTGGATCTCTAAATCCAACATGGTTCGTAGTAGCTCTTGGAAACTTGACAATATAAAGGAGTTCTCAGGTTTGTCTCTATAGTTTGTTTCCTTTTCAAGTAGCCCTAGGCACAGACTGTGTAAAAGCACTTTCATCGAGAGAGGCTGCCAGGCTTCTAAAAATTAACGAGTTTCCGATATTCCAGCAAATATTTTTTAACCCAAACTTGATGATAGTGGTGGTAATGATCAGTACACAACTCCCACTTGGCTCACCAAATTTTGTTCTTCTAGGTTGAAGCATTCGTCTACAGTATCAGTTTTTATATTTAGGTTTCCCTCTGTTCTCTCCTATATAGATAGATGAATTTGGAACTCTAAATCCAACATGGTTTGTAGTAGCTCTTTGAAACTTGACAAAAGCAAGGAGTTCTCAGTTTTGTCTCTATGGTTTGTTTCCTCTTCAAGTAGCCCTAGGCACATACTGTGGAAAAGCACTTTCATTGAGAGGGGTTGCTAACCTTCTAAGAATTAACGAGTTTCCGAAATTCCAGCAAATATTTTTTCACCAAATCTTGATGATACTTGGTGGTAATAATCAGTACACAAATCCCACTTGGCTCACAAATTTTGTTCTTCTAGGTTGAAGCGTTCGTCTACAGTAGCAGTTTTTATATTTAGGTTTCCCTCTGTTCTCTCCTATATAGGTAGATGAATTTGGAACTCTAAATCCAACATGGTTCGTAGTAGCTCTTGGAAACTTGACAATATAAAGGAGTTCTCAGTTTTGTCTCTATAGTTTGTTTTCTGTTCAAGTAGCCCTAGGCACAGACTGTGGAAAAGCACTTTCATTGAGAGGGGTTGCCAGGCTTCTAAGAATTAACGAGTTTCCGAAATACCAGCAAATATTTTTTCAACCAATCTTGATGATACTTGGTAGTAATGATCAGTTCACAAATCCCACTTGGCTCACCAAATTTTGTTCTTCTAGGTTGAAGCGTTCGTCTACAGTAGTAGTTTTTTATATTTAGGTTTCCCTCTGCTCTCTCCTATATAGATAAATGAATTTGGAACCCTAAATCCAACATGGTTCGTAGTAGCTCTTGGAAACTTGACAATATAAAGGAGTTCTCAGTTTTGTCTCTATAGTTTGTTTCCTTTTCAAGTAGCCCTAGGCACAGACTGTGTAAAAGCACTTTCATGGAGAGGGGCAGCCAGGCTTCTAAAAATTAATGATTTTCCGATATTCCAGCAAATATTTTTTCACCCAATCTTGATGATACTTGGTGGTAATGATCAGTACACAACTCCCACTTGGCTCACCAAATTTTGTTCTTCTAGGTTGAAGCATTCGTCTACAGTATCAGTTTTTATATTTAGGTTTCCCTCTGTTCTCTCCTATATAGATAGATGAATTTGGAACTCTAAATCCAACATGGTTGGTAGTAGCTCTTTGAAACTTGACAAAATAAAAGGAGTTCTCAGTTTTGTCTCTATGGTTTGTTTCCTCTTCAAGTAGCCCTAGGCACATACTGTGGAAAAGCACTTTCATTGAGAGAGGTTGCCAGGCTTCTAAGAATTAACGAGTTTCCGAAATACCAGCAAATATTTTTTCAACCAATCTTGATGATACTTGGTGGTAATGATCAGTTCACAAATCCCACTTGGCTCACCAAATTTTGTTCTTCTAGGTTGAAGCGTTCGTCTACAGTAGTAGTTTTTATATTTAGGTTTCCCTCTGCTCTCTCCTATATAGATAGATGAATTTGGAACCCTAAATCCAACATGGTTCGTAGTAGCTCTTGGAAACTTGAAAATATAAAGGAGTTCTCAGTTTTGTCTCTATAGTTTGTTTCCTTTTCAAGTAGCCCTAGGCACAGACTGTGTAAAAGCACTTTCATGGAGAGGGGCTGCCAGGCTTCTAAAAATTAATGAGTTTCCGATATTCCAGCAAATATTTTTTCACCCAATCTTGATGATACTTGGTGGTAATGATCAGTACACAACTCCCACTTGGCTCACCAAATTTTGTTCTTCTAGGTTGAAGCGTTCGTGTACAGTATCAGTTTTTATATTTAGGTTTCCCTCTGTTCTCTCCTATATAGATAGATGAATTTGGAACTCTAAATCCAACATGGTTTGTAGTAGCTCTTTGAAACTTGACAAAATAAAGGAGTTCTCAGTTTTGTCTCTATGGTTTGTTTCCTCTTCAAGTAGCCCTAGGCACATACTGTGGAAAAGCACTTTCATTGAGAGGGGTTGCTAACCTTCTAAGAATTAACGAGTTTCCGAAATTCCAGCAAATATTTTTTCACCCAATCTTGATGATACTTGGTGGTAATGATCAGTACACAACTCCCACTTGGCTCACCAAATTTTGTTCTTCTAGGTTGAAGCGTTCGTCTACAGTAGCAGTTTTTATATTTAGGTTTCCCTCTATCGCTCCTATATAGATAGATCAATTTGGAACTCTAAATCCAACATGATTTGTAGTAGCTCTTTGAGACTTGACAAGATAAAGGAGTTCTCAGTTTTGACTCTATGGTTTGTTTCCTCTTTAAGTAGCCCTAGGCACATACGGTAGAAAAGCACTTTCATTGAGAGGGGTTGCCAAGCTTCTAAGAATTAACGAGTTTCCGAAATACCAGCAAATATTTTTTCACCCAATCTTGATGATACTTGGTGGTCATGATCAGTACACAAATCCCACTTGGCTCACCAAATTTTGTTCTTCTAGGTTGAATCGTTCGTGTACAGTAGCAGTTTTTATATTTAGGTTTCCTTCTGTTCTCTCCTATATAGATAGATGAATTTGGAACTCTAAATCCAACATGGTTAGTAGCAGCTCTTTGAAACTTGACAAAATAAAGGAGTTCTCAGTTTTGTCTCTATGGTTTGTTTCCTCTTCAAGTAGCCCTAGGCACATACTGTAGAAAAGCACTTTCATTGAGAGGGGTTGCCAATCTTCTAAAAATTAACGAGTTTCCGAAATACCAGCCAATACTTTTTCACCCAATCTTGATGATTCTTGGTGGTAATGATCAGCACACAAATCCTACTTGGCTCACCAAATTTTGTTATTCTAGGTTGAAGCGTTCGTCTACAGTAGCAGTTTTTATATTTAGGTTTCCCTCTGCTCTCTCCTATATAGATAGATGAATTTGGAACTCTAAATCCAACATGGTTTGTAGTAGCTCTTTGAAACTTGACAAAATAAAGTAGTTCTCCGTTTTTTCTCTATGGTTTGTTTCCTCATCAAGTAGCCCTAGGCACAGACTGTGGAAAAGCACTTTCATTGAGAGGGGTTGCCAGGCTTCTAAGAATTAACGAGTTTCCGAAATACCAGCAAATATTTTTTCAACCAATCTTGATGATACTTGGTAGTAATGATCAGTTCACAAATCCCACTTGGCTCACCAAATTTTGTTCTTCTAAGTTGAAGCGTTCGTCTACAGTAGTAGTTTTTATATTTAGGTTTCGCCCTGCTCTCTCCTATATAGATAGATGAATTTGGAACTCTAAATCCAACATGGTTCATAGTAGCTCTTGGAAACTTGACAATATAAAGGAGTTCTCAGTTTTGCCTCTATAGTTTGTTTCCTTTTAAGTAGCCCTAGGCACAGACTGTGTAAAAGCACTTTCACCGAGAGGGGCTGCCAGGCTTCTAAAAATTAACGAGTTTCCGATATTCCAGGAAATAGTTTTTCACCCAATCTTGATGATACTTGGTTGTAATGATCAATACACAAATCCCACTTGGCTCACCAAATTTTGTTCTTCTAGGGTGAAGCGTTCGTCTACAGTAGCAGTTTTTATATTTAGGTTTCCCTCTGCTCACTCCTATATAGATAGATGATTTTGGAACTCTAAATCCAACATGGTTCGTAGAAGGTTTTTGAAACTTGACAAAATAAAGTAGCTGTCAGTTTTTTCTCTATGGTTTGTTTCCTCTTCAAGTAGCCCTAGGCACAGACTGTGGAAAAGCACTTTCATTGAGAGGGGTTGCCAATCTTCTAAGAATTAACGAGTTTCCAAAATACAAGCAATTATAAATTCACCCAATCTTGATAATACTTGGTGGTAATGATCAGTACACAAATCCCACTTGGCTCACCAAATTTTGTTCTTCTAGGTTGAAGCGTTCGTCTACAGTATCAGTTTTAATATTTTGGTTTCCCTCTGTTCTCTCCTATATAGATAGATGAATTTGGAACTCTAAATCCAACATGGTTCGTAGTAGCTCTTTGAAACATGACAAAATAAAGGAGTTCTCAGTTTTGTCTCTATGGTTTGTTTCCTCTTCAAGTAGCCCTAGGCACAGACTGAGGAAAAGCATTTTCATTGAGAGGGGTTGCCAAGCTTCTAAGATTTAACGAGTTTCCGAAATACCAGCAAATATTTTTTCACCCAATCTTGATGATACTTGGTGGTAATGATCAGTACACAAATCCCACTTGGCTCACGAAATTTTGTTCTTCTGGGTAGAAGCGTTCGTCTAAGTAGCAGATTTTATATTTAGGTTTCCCTCTGTTCTCTTCTATATAGATAGATGAATTTGGAACTCTAAATCCAACATGGTTTGTAGTAGCTCTTTGAAACTTGACAAAATAAAGGAGTTCTCAGTTTTGTCTCTATGGTTTGTTTCCTCTTCAAGTAGCCCTAAGCACGGACTGTGGAAAAGCACTTTCATTGAGAGGGGTTGCCAAGCTTCTAAGAGTTAACGAGTTTCCGAAATACCAGCAAATATTTTTTCACCCAATCTTGATGATACTTGGTGGTAATGATCAGTACACAAATCCCACTTGGCTCAGGAAATTTTGTTCTACTGGGTTGAAGCGTTCGTGTACAGTAGCAGTTTTTATATTTAGGTTTCCTTCTGTTCTCTCCTATATAGATAGATGAATTTGGAACTCTAAATCCAACATTGGTTAGTAGTAGCTCTTTGAAACTTGACAAAATAAAGGAGTTCTCAGTTTTTCTGTATGGTTTGTTTCCTCTTCAAGTAGCCCTAGGCACATACTGTAGAAAAGCACTTTCATTGAGAGGGTTGTTAAGCTTCTAAGAATTAACTAGTTTCCGAAGTACCAGCAAATATTTTTTCACCCAATCTTGATGATACTTGGTGGTAATGATCACTACACAAATCCCACTTGGCTCACCAAATTTTGTTCTTCTAGGTTGAAGCGTTCGTCTACAGTAGCAGTTTTTATATTTAGGTTTCCCTCTGTTCTCTCGTATATAGATAGATGAATTTGGAACTCTAAATCCAACATGGTTCGTAGTAGGTCTTTGAATCTAGACAAAATAAAGGAGTTCTCAGTTTTGTCTCTATGGTTTGTTTTCTCTTCAAGTAGCCCTAGGCACAAACTGTGGAGAAGCACTTTCATTGAGAGGGGTTGCCAACCTTCTAAGGATGAACGAGTTCCGAAATTCCAGCAAATATTTTTTCACCAAATCTTGATGATACTTGGTGGTAATAATCAGTACACAAATCCCACTTGGCTCACAAATTTTGTTCTTCTCGGTTGAAGCGTTCGTCTACAGTAGCAGTTTTTATATTTAGGTTTTCCTCTGTTCTCTCCTATATAGATAGATGAATTTGGAACTCTAAATCCAACATGGTTCGTAGTAGCTCTTGGAAACTTGACAATATAAAGGAGTTCTCAGTTTTGTCTCTATAGTTTGTTTTCTGTTCAAGTAGCCCTAGGCACAGACTGTGGAAAAGCACTTTCATTGAGAGGGGTTGCCAGGCTTCTAAGAATTAACGAGTTTCCAAAATACCAGCAAATATTTTTTCACTCAATCTTGATGATACTTGGTGGTAATGATCAGTACACAAATCCCACTTGGCTCACGAAATTTTGTTCTTCTAGTTGAAGCGTTCGTGTACAGTAGCAGTTTTTATATTTAGGTTTCCTTCTGTACTCTCGTATATAGATAGATGAATTTGGAACTCTAAATCCAACATGGTTAGTAGTAGCTCTTTGAAACTTGACAAAATAAAAGAGTTCTCAGTTTTGTCTCTATGGTTTGTTTCCTCTTCAAGTAGCCCTAGGCACATATTGTAGAAGAGCACTTTCATTGAGAGGGGTTGCCAAGCTTCTAAAAATTAACGAGTTTTCGAAATACCAGCAAATATTTTTTCACCCAATCTTGATGATACTTGGTGGTAATGATCAGTACACAAATCCCACTTGGCTCACCAAATTTTGTTCTTCTAGGTTGAAGCGTTCGTCTACCGTAGCAGTTTTTATATTTAGGTTTCCCTCTATCGCTCCTATATAGATAGATGAATTTGGAACTCTAAATCCAACATGGTTCGTAGTAGCTCTTTGAATCTTGAAAAATAAAGGAGTTCTCAGTTTTGTCTCTATGGTTTGTTTCCCTCTTCAAGTAGCCCTAGACACAGACTGTGGAAAAGCACTTTCATTGAGAGGGGTTGCCAACCTTCTAAGAATTAACGAGTTTCCGAAATTCCAGCAAATATTTGTTCACCAAATCTTGATGATACTTAGTGGTAATAATCAGTACACAAATCCCACTTGGCTCACAAATTTTGTTCTTCTAGGTGAAGCATTCGTCTACAGTAGCAGTTTTTATATTTAGGTTTCCCTCTGTTCTCTCCTATATAGATAGATGAATTTGGAACTCTAAATCCAACATGGTTCGCAGTAGCTCTTGGAAACATGACAATATAAAGGAGTTCTCAGTTTTGACTCTATGGTTTGTTTCCTCTTCAAGTTGCCCTAGGCACATACTGTAGAAAAGCACTTTCATTGAGAGGGATTGCAAGATTCTAAGATTAACGAGTTTCCGAAATACCAGCAAATATTTTTTCACCCAATCTTGATGATACTTGGTGGTAATGATCAGCACACAAATCCTACTTGGCTCACCAAATTTTGTTCTTCTAGGTTGAAGCGTTCGTCTACAGTAGCAGTTTTTATATTTAGGTTTCCCTCTGCTCTCTCCTATATAGATAGATGAATTTGGAACTCTAAATCCAACATGGTTTGTAGTAGCTCTTTGAAACTTCAAAATAAAGGAGTTCTCCTTTTTTTCTCTATGGTTTGTTTCCTCATCAAGTAGCCCTAGGCACAGACTGTGGAAAAGCACTTTCATTGAGAGGGGTTGCCAAGCTTCTAAGAATTAACGATTTTCCAAAATATGAGCAAACACTTTTTCACCCAATCTTGATGAGCCTTGGTGGTAATGATCAGTACACAAATCCCACTTGGCTCACCAAATTTTGTTCTTCTAGGTTGAAGCGTTCATCTACAGTAGTAGTTTTTATATTTAGTTTTCTCTCTGTTCTCTCCTATATAGATAGATGAATGTGGAACTCTAAATCCAACATGGTTCGTAGAAGGTCTTTGAAACTTGACAAAATAAAGTAGTTGTCAGTTTTGTCTCTATGGTTTGTTTCCTCTTCAAGTAGCCCTAGGCACAGACTGTGGAAAAGCAATTTCATTGAGAGGGGTTGCCAAGCTTCTAAGAATTGACGATTTTCTGAAATACAAGCAATTATTAATTCACCCAATCTTGATAATACTTGGTGGTAATGATCAGTACACAAATCCCACTTGGCTCACCAAATTTTGTTCTTCTAGGTTGAAGCGTTCGTCTACAGTATCAGTTTTAATATTTTGGTTTCCCTCTGTTCTCTCCTATATAGATAGATGAATTTGGAACTCTAAATCCAACATGGTTTGTAGTAGCTCTTTGAAACTTGACAAAATAAAAAAGTTCTCAGTTTTGTCTCTATGGCCTGTTTCCTCTTCAAGTAACCCTAGGCACAGACTGTGGAAAAGCACTTTCATTGAGAGGGGTTGCCAAGCTTCTAAGAATTAACGAGTTTCCGAAATACAGGCAAATATTTTTTCACCAAATCTTGATGATACTTGGTGGTAATGATCAGTACACAAATCCCACTTGGCTCACAAATTTTGTTCTTCTAGGTTGAAGCGTTCGTCTACAGTAGCAGTTTTTATATTTAGGTTTCCCTCTGTTGTCTCCTATATAGATAGATGAATTTGGAACTCTATATCCAACATGGTTCGTAGTAGCTCTTGGAAACTTGACAATATAAAGGAGTTCTCAGTTTTGTCTCCATAGTTTGTTTTCTGTTCAAGTAGCCCTAGGCACAGACTGTGGAAAAGCACTTTCATTGAGAGGGGTTTCCAGGCTTCTAAGAATTAACGAGTTTCCGATATTCCAGCAAATATTTTTTCACCCAATCTTGATGATACTTGGTGGTAATGATCAGTACACAAATCCCACTTGGCTCACCAAATTTTGTTCTTCTAGTTTGAAGCGTTCGTCTACAGTATCAGTTTTTATATTTAGGATTCCCTCTATCGCTACTATATAGATAGATGAATTTGGAACTCTAAATCCAACATGGTTCGTAGTAGCTCTTGGAAACTTGACAATATTAAGGAGTTCTCAGTTTTGTCTCTATAGTTTGTTTCCTTTTCAAGTAGCCCTAGGCACAGACTGTGTAAAAGCACTTTCATCGAGAGGGGCTGCCAGGCTTCTAAAAATTAACGAGTTTCCGATATTCCAGCAAATATTTTTTCACCCAATCTTGATGATACTTGGTGGTAATGATCAGCACACAAATCCCACTTGGCTCACCTAATTTTGTTCTTCTAGGTTGAAGAGTTCGTCTACAGTAGCAGTTTTTATATTTAGGTTTCCCTCTATCGCTCCTATATAGATAGATGAATTTGAAACTCTAAATCCAACATGGTTAGTAGTAGCTCTTTGAAACTTGACAAAATAAAGGAGTTCTCAGTTTTGTCTCTATGGTTTGTTTCCTCTTCAAGTAGCGCTAGGCACATACTGTAGAAAAGCACTTTCATTGAGAGGGGTTGCCAAGCTTCTAAAAATTAACGAGTTTCCGAAATACCAGCCAATACTTTTTCACCCAATCTTGATGATACTTGGTGGAAATGATCAGTACACAAATCCCACTTGGCTCACCAAATTTTGTTCTTCTAGGTTGAAGCGTTCGTCTACAGTAGCAGTTTTTATATTTAGGTTTCCCTCTGTTCTCTCCTATATAGATAGATGAATTTGAAAGTCTAAATCCAACATGGTTCGTAGTAGCTCTGGGAAACTTGACAATATAAAGGAGTTCTCAGTTTTGTCTCTATAGTTTGTTTTCTGTTCAAGTAGCCCTAGGCACAGACTGAGGAAAAGCAATTTCATTGAGAGGGGTTGCCAAGCTTCTAAGATTTAACGAGTTTCCGAAATACCAGCAAATATTTTTTCACCCAATCTTGATGATACTTGGTGGTAATGATCAGTACACAAATCCCACTTGGCTCACCAAACTTTGTTCTTCTAGGTTGAAGCGATCGTCTACATTAGCAGTTTTATGTTTAGGTTTCCCTCTATCGCTCCTATATTGATAGATGAATTTGGAACTCTAAATCCAACATGGTTTGTAGTAGCTCTTTGAAACTTGACAAAATAAAGGAGTTCTCAGTTGTGACTCTATGGTTTGTTTCCTCTTCAAGTAGCCATAGGCACATACTGTAAAAAAGCACTTTAATTGAGAGGGATTGCCAAGATTCTAAGAATTAACGAGTTTCTGAAATACCAGCAAATATTTTTTCACCCAATCTTGATGATACTTGGATTTAATGATCAGTACACAAATCTCAATTGGCTCACGAAATTTTGTTTTCTAGGTTGAAGCGTTCGTGTACAGTAGCAGTTTTTATATTTAGGTTTCCTTCTGTTCTCTCCTATATAGCTTGATGAATTTGGAAATCTAAATCCAAAATGGTTAGTAGTAGCTCTTTGAAACTTGACAAAATAAAGGAGTTCTCAGTTTTTTCTGTATGGTTTATTTCCTCTTCAAGTAGCCCTAGGCACATACTGTAGAAAAGAACTTTCATTGAGAGGGGTTGCCAAGCTTCTAAAAATTAACGAGTTTCCGAAATACCAGCAAATATTTTTCCACCCAATCTTGATGATTCTTGGTGGTAATGATCAGTACACAAATCCCACTTGGCTCACCAAATTTTGTTCTTCTAGGGTGAAGCGTTCCTCTACATTTGCAGTTTTTATATTTAGGTTTCCCTCTGCTCACTCCTATATAGTTAGATGAATTTGGAACTCTAAATCCAACATGGTTCGTAGAAGGTCTTTGAAACTTGACAAAATAAAGTAGTTCTCAGTTTTGTTTCTATGGTTTGTTTCCTCTTCAAGTAGCCCTAGGCACAGACTGTGAAAAAGCAATTTCATTGAGAGGGGTTGCCAAGCTTCTAAGAATTAACGAGTTTCTGAAATACAAGCCATTATAAATTGACCCAATCTTGATGTTACTTGGTGGTAATGATCAGTACACAAATCCCACTTGGCTCACCAAATTTTGTTCTTCTAGGATGAAGCGTTCGTCTACAGTATCAGTTTTAATATTTTGGTTTCCCTCTGTTCTCTCGTATATAGATAGATGAATTTGGAACTCTAAATCCAACATGGTTTGTAGTAGCTCTTTGAAACTTGACAAAATAAAGGAGTTCTCAGTTTTGTCTCTATGGTTTGTTTCCTCTTCAAGTAGCCCTAGGCACAGACTGTGGAAAAGCACTTTCATTGAGAGGAGTTGCCAAGCTTCTAAGAATTAACGAGTTTCCGAAATACCAGCAAATATTTTTTCACCCAATCTTGATGATACTTGGTGGTAATGATCAGTACACAAATCCCACTTGGCTCACCAAATTTTGTTCTTCTAGGTTGAAGCGTTCGTGTACAGTAGCAGTTTTTATATTTAGGTTTCCTTCTGTTCTCTCCTATAGAGATAGATGAATTTGGAACTCTAAATCCAACATGGTTCGAAGTAGCTCTTTGAAACTTGACAAAATAAAGGAGTTCTCAGTTTTGTCTCTATGGTTTGTTTCCTCTTCAAGTAGCCCTAGGCACATACTGTAGAAAAGCACTTTCATTGAGAGGGGTTGCCAAGCTTCTAAGAATTAACTAGTATCTGAAATACCAGCAAATATTTTTTCACCCAATCTTGATGATTCTTGGTGGTAATGATCACTACACAAATCCCACTTGGCTCACCAAATTTTTTTCTTCTAGGTTGAAGCGTTCGTCTACAGTAACAGTTTTTATATTTAGGTTTCCCTCTGTTCTCTCATATATAGATAGATGAATTTGGAACTCTAAATCCAACATGGTTCGTAGTAGCTCTTTGAATCTTGACAAAATAAAGGAGTTCTCAGTTTTGTCTCTATGATTTGTTTCCTTGTCAAGTAGCCCTAGGCACAGACTGAGGAAAAGCACTTTCATTGAGAGGGGTTGATAACCTTCTAAGAATTAACGAGTTTTAGAAATACCAGCAAATATTTCTTCACCAAATCGTGATGGTACTTGGTGGTAATAATCAGTACACAAATCCCACTTGGCTCACAAATTTTGTTCTTCTAGGTGGAAGCGTTCGTCTACAGTAGCAGTTTTATGTTTAGGTTTCCCTCTATCGCTCCTATATAGATAGATGAATTTGGAACTCTAAATCCAACATGGTTTGTAGTAGCTCTTTGAATCTTGACAAAATAAAGGAGTTCTCAGTTGTGACTCTATGGTTTGTTTCCTCTTCAAGTAGCCCTAGGCACATACTGTAGAAAATCACTTTCATTGAGACGGGTTGCCAACCTTCTAAGAATTAACGAGTTTCCGAAATTCCAGCAAATATTTTTTCACCAAATCTTGATCATACTTGGTGGTAATAATCAGTACACAAATCCCACTTGGCTCACAAATTTTGTTCTTCTAGGTTGAAGCGTTCGTCTACAGTAGCAGTTTTTATATTTAGGTTTCCCTCTGTTCTCTCCTATATAGATAGATGAATTTGGAACTCTAAATCCAACATGGTTCGTAGTAGCTCTTGGAAACTTGACAATATAAAGGAGTTCTCAGTTTTGTCTCTATAGTTTGTTTTCTGTTCAAGTAGCCCTAGGCACAGACTGTGGAAAAGCACTTTCATTGAGAGGGGTCTCCAGTCTTCTAAGAATTAACGAGTTTCCGAAATACCAGCAAATATATTTTCAACCAATCTTGATGATACTTGGTGGTAATGATCAGTTCACAAATCCCACTTGGCTCAGCAAATTTTGTTCTTCTAGGTTGAAGCGTTCGTCTACAGTAGTAGTTTTTATATTTAGGTGTCCCTCTGCTCTCTCCTATATAGATAGATGAATTTGGAACTCTAAATCCAACATGGTTCGTAGTAGCTCTTGGAAACTTGACAATATAAAGGAGTTCTCAGTTTTGTCTCCATAGTTTGTTTCCTTTTCAAGTAGCCCTAGGCACAGACTGTGTAAAAGCACTTTCATCGAGAGGGGCTGCCAGGCTTCTAAAAATTAACGAGTTTCCGATATTCCAGCAAATATTTTTTCACCCAATCTTGATGATACTTGGTGGTAATGATCAGTACACAACTCCCACTTGGCTCACCAAATTTTGTTCTTCTAGGTTGAAGCGTTCGTCTACAGTATCAGTTTTTATATTTAGGTTTCCCTCTGTTCTCTCCTATATAGATTGATGAATTTGGAACTCTAAATCCATCATGGTTCGTAGTAGCTCGTTGAAACTTGAGAAAATAAAGGAGTTCTCCGTTTTTTCTCTATGGTTTGTTTCCTCTTCAAGTAGACCTTGGCACAGACTGTGGAAAACCCTTTCATTGAGAGGGGTTGCCAAGCTTCTAAGAATTAACGAGTTTCCGAAATACCAGCAAATATTTTTTCACCCAATCTTGATGATACTTGGTGGAAATGATCAGTACACAAATCCCACTTGGCTCACCAAATTTTGTTCTTCTAGGTTGAAGCGTTCGTCTACAGTAGCAGTTTTTATATTTAGGTTTCCCTCTATCGCTCCTATATAGATAGATCAATTTGGAACTCTAAATCCAACATGATTTGTAGTAGCTCTTTGAGACTTGACAAGATAAAGGAGTTCTCAGTTTTGACTCTATGGTTTGTTTCCTCTTTAAGTAGCCCTAGGCACATACGGTAGAAAAGCACTTTCATTGAGAGGGGTTGCCAAGCTTCTAAGAATTAACGAGTTTCCGAAATACCAGCAAATATTTTTTCACCCAATCTTGATGATACTTGGTGGTCATGATCAGTACACAAATCCCACTTGGCTCACCAAATTTTGTTCTTCTAGGTTGAATCGTTCGTGTACAGTAGCAGTTTTTATATTTAGGTTTCCTTCTGTTCTCTCCTATATAGATAGATGAATTTGGAACTCTAAATCCAACATGGTTAGTAGCAGCTCTTTGAAACTTGACAAAATAAAGGAGTTCTCAGTTTTGACTCTATGGTTTGTTTCCTCTTAATGCAGCCCTAGGCACATACTGTAGAAAAGCACTTTCATTGAGAGGGATTGCCAAGATTCTAAGAATTAACGAGTTTCCGAAATACCAGCAAATATTTTTTCACCCAATCTTGATGATACTTGGTGGTCATGATCAGTACACAAATCCCACTTGGCTCACCAAATTTTGTTCTTCTAGGTTGAATCGTTCGTGTACAGTAGCAGTTTTTATATTTAGGTTTCCTTCTGTTCTCTCCTATATAGATAGATCAATTTGGAACTCTAAATCCAACATGGTTAGTAGCAGCTCTTTGAAACTTGACAAAATAAAGGAGTTCTCAGTTTTGACTCTATGGTTTGTTTCCTCTTAAAGCAGCCCTAGGCACATACTGTAGAAAAGCACTTTCATTGAGAGGGATTGCCAAGATTCTAAGAATTAACGAGTTTCTGAAATACAAGCAATTATAAATTCACCCAATCTTGATGTTACTTGGTGGTAATGATCAGTACACAAATCCCACTTGGCTCACCAAATTTTGTTCTTCTAGGTTGAAGCGTTCGTCTACAGTATCAGTTTTAATATTTTGGTTTCCCTCTTTCTCTCCTATATAGATAGATGAATTTGGAACTCTAAATCCAACATGGTTCGTAGTAGCTCTTTGAAACTTGACAAAATAAAGGAGTTCTCAGTTTTGTCTCTATGGTTTGTTTCCTCTTCAAGTAGCCCTTGGCACAGACTGAGGAAAAGCAATTTCATTGAGAGGGGTTGCCAAGCTTCTAAGATTTAAAGAGTTTCCGAAATACCAGCAAATATTTTTTCACCCAATCTTGATGATAATTGGTGGTAATGATCAGTACACAAATCCCACTTGGCTCACGAAATTTTGTTCTTCTAGGTTGAAGCGTTCGTCTAAGTAGCAGTTTTTATATTTAGCTTTCCCTCTGTTCTCTCGTATATAGATAGATGAATTTGGAACTCTAAATCCAACATGGTTTGTAGTAGCTCTTTGAAACTTGACAAAATAAAGGAGTTCTCAGTTTTGTCTCTATGGTTTGTTTCCTCTTCAAGTAGCCCTAGGCACAGACTGTGGTAAAGCACTTTCATTGAGAGGAGTTGCCAAGCTTCTAAGAATTAACGAGTTTCTGAAATACCAGCAAATATTTTTTCACCCAATCTTGATGATACTTGGTGGTAATGATCAGTACACAAATCCCACTTGGCTCACCAAATTTTGTTCTTCTAGGTTGAAGCGTTCATGTACAGTAGCAGTTTTTATATTTAGGTTTCCTTCTGTTCTCTCCTATATAGATAGATGAACTTGGAACTCTAAATCCAACATGGTTAGAAGTAGCTCTTTGAAACTTGACAAAATAAAGGAGTTCTCAGTTTTGTCTCTATGGTTTGTTTCCTCTTCAAGTAGCCCTAGGCACATAGTGTTGAAAAGCACTTTCATTGAGAGGGGTTGCCAAGCTTCTAAGAATTAACTAGTTTCCGAAATACCAGCAAATATTTTTTCACCCAATCTTGATGATACTTGATGGTAATGATCACTACACAAATCCCACTTGCTCACCAAATTTTTTTTTCTAGGTTGAAGCGTTCGTCTACAGTAGCAGTTTTATGTTTATGTTTCCCTCTATCGCTCCTATATAGATAGATGAATTTGGAACTCTAAATCCAACATGGTTTGTAGTAGCTCTTTGAATCTTGACAAAATAAAGGAGTTCTCAGTTGTGACTCTATGGTTTGTTTCCTCTTCAAGTAGCCCTAGGCACATACTGTAGAAAATCACTTTCATTGAGAGGGGTTGCCAACCTTCTAAGAATTAACGAGTTTCTGAAATTTCAGCAAATATTTTTTCACCAAATCTTGATGATACTTGGTGGTAATAATCAGTACACAAATCCCACTTGGCTCACAAATTTTGTTCTTCTAGGTTGAAGCGTTCGTCTACAGTAGCAGTTTTTATATTTAGGTTTCCCTCTGTTCTCTCCTATATAGATAGATGAATTTGAAAGTCTAAATCCAACATGGTTCGTAGTAGCTCTTGGAAACTTGACAATATAAAGGAGTTCTCAGTTTTGTCTCTATAGTTTGTTTTCTGTTCAAGTAGCCCTAGACACAGACTGTGAAAAGCACTTTCATTGAGAGGGGTTGCCAGGCTTCTAAGAATTAACGAGTTTCCAAAATACCAGCAAATATTTTTTCAACCAATCTTTATGATACTTGGTGGTAATGATCAGTATAAAAATCCCACTTGGCTCACCAAATTTTGTTCTTCTAGGTTGAAGCGTTCGTCTACAGTAGCAGTTTTTATATTTAGGTTTCCCACTGCTCTCTCCTATATAGATAGATGAATTTGGAACTCTAAATCCAACATGGTTTGTAGTAGCTCTTTGAAACTTGACAAAATAAAGGAGTTCTCAGTTTTGACTCTATGGTTTGTTTCCTCTTAAAGCAGCCCTAGGCACATACTGTAGAAAACCACTTTCATTGAGAGGGATTGCCAAGATTCTAAGAATTAACGAGTTTCCGAAATACCAGCAAATATTTTTTCACCCAATCTTGATGATACTTGGTGGTAATGATCAGCACACAAATCCTACTTGGCTCACCAAATTTTGTTCTTCTAGGTTGAAGCATTCGTCTACAGTAGCAGTTTTTATATTTAGTTTTCCCTCTGCTCTCTCCTATATAGATAGATGAATTTGGAACTCTAAATCCAACATGGTTTGTAGTAGCTCTTTGAAACTTGACAAAATAAAGGAGTTCCCCGTTTTTTCTGTATGGTTTGTTTCCTCATCAAGTAGCCCTAGGCACAGACTGTGGAAAAGCAATTTCATTGAGAGGGGTTGCCAAGCTTCCAAGAATTGACGAGTTTCTGAAATACAAGCAATTATAAATTCACCCAATCTTGATAATACTTGGTGGTAATGATCAGCACACAATTCCCACTTGGCTCACAAAATTTTGTTCTTCTAGGTTGAAGCGTTCGTCTACTGTATCAGTTTTAATATTTTGGTTTCCCTCTGTTCTCTCCTATATAGATAGATGAATTTGGAACTCTAAATCCAACATGGTTCGTAGTAGCTCTTTGAAACATGACAAAATAAAGGAGTTCTCAGTTTTGTCTCTATGGTTTGTTTCCTCTTCAAGTAGACCTAGGGACAGACTGAGGAAAAGCAATTTCATTGAGAGGGGTTGTCAAGCTTCTAAGATTTAACGAGTTTCCGAAATACCAGCAAATATTTTTTCACCCTATCTTGATGATACTTGGTGGTAGTGATCAGTACACAAATCCCACTTGGCTCACGAAATTTTGTTCTTCTAGGTTGAAGCGTTCGTCTAAGTAGCAGTTTTTATATTTAGCTTTCCCTCTGTTCTCTTCTATATAGATAGATGAATTTGGAACACTAAATCCAACATGATTTGTAGTAGCTCTTTGAAACTTGACAAAATAAAGGAGTTCTCAGTTTTGTCTCTATGGTTTGTTTCCTCTTCAAGTAGCCCTAGGCACAGACTGTGGAAAAGCACTTTCATTGAGAGGGGTTGCCGAGCTTCTAAGAATTAACGAGTTTCCGAAATACCAGCAAATATTTTTTCACCCAATCTTGATGATACTTGGTGGTAATGATCAGTACACAAATCCCACTTGGCTCACGAAATTTTGTTCTTCTAGGTTGAAGCGTTCGTGTACGGTAGCAGTTTTTATATTTAGGTTCCATTCTGTTCTCTCCTATATAGATAGATGAATTTGGAACTCTAAATCCAACATGGTTAGTAGTAGCTCTTTGAAACTTGACAAAATAAAGGAGTTCTCAGTTTTTTCTGTATGGTTTGTTTCCTCTTCAAGTAGCCCTAGGCACATGCTGTAGAAAAGCACTTTCATTGAGAGGGGTTGCCAAGCATCTAAGAATTAACGAGTTTCCGAAATACCAGCAAATATTTTTTCACCCAAACTTGATGATACTTTTTGGTAATGATCACTACACAAATACCACTTGGCTCACAAAATTTTGTTCTTCTAGGTTGAAGCGTTCGTCTACAGTAGCAGTTTTTATATTTAGGTTTCCCTCTGTTCTGTCGTATATAGATAGATGAATTTGGAACTCTAAATCCAACATGGTTCGTAGTAGCTCTTTGAATCTTGACAAAATAAAGGAGTTCTCAGTTTTGTCTCTATGATTTGTTTCCTCTTCAAGTAGCCCTAGGCACAGACTGTGGAAAAGCACTTTCATTGAGAGGGGTTGCCAACCTTCTAAGAATTAACGAGTTTTCGAAATACCAGCAAATATTTCTTCACCAAATCGTGATGGTACTTGGTGGTAATAATCAGTACACAAATCCCACTTGGCTCACAAATTTTGTTCTTCTAGGTTGAGCGTTCGTCTACAGTAGCAGTTTTATGTTTAGGTTTCCCTCTATCACTCCTATATAGATAGATGAATTTGGAACTCTAAATCCAACATGGTTTGTAGTAGCTCTTTGAAACTTGACAAAATAAAGGAGTTCTCAGTTGTGACTCTATGGTTTGTTTCCTCTTCAAGTAGCCCTAGGCACATACTGTAGAAAAGCACTTTCATTGAGAGGGATTGCCAAGATTCTAAGAATTAACAAGTTTCCGAAATACCAGCAAATATTTTTTCACCCAATCTTAATGATACTTGGAGGTAATGATCAGCACACAAATCCCACTTGGCTCACCAAATTTTGTTCTTCTAGGTTGACGCGTTCGTCTACAGTAGCAGTTTTTATATTTAGGTTTCCCTCTATCGCTCCTATATAGATAGATGAATTTGGAACTCTAAATCCAACATGGTTTGTAGTAGCTTTTTGAAACTTGACAAAGTAAAGGAGTTCTCAATTTTCTCTGTATAGTTTGTTTCCTCTTCAAGTAACCCTAAGCACAGACTGGGGAAAAGCACTTTCATTGGAAGGTTTGCCAAGCTTATAAGAATTAACGAGTTTCCGAAATACCAGCAAATATTTTTTCACCAATCTTGATGATACTTGGTGGTAAAGATCAGTACACAAATCACACTTGGCTCACAAATTTTGATCTTCTAGGTTGACGCGTTCGTCTACAGTAGCAGTTTTTATATTGAGGTTAGGTTTCACTCTGTTTTCTGCTATATAGATAGATGTGTTGAAACTCTAAATCCAACAGGTTTGTAGTAGCTCTTTGAAACTTGAGCAAAATAAAGTAGTTCTAGTTTCTTCTCTATGGATTGTCTCCTCTTGAAGTACCCCATGCAGAGACTGGGAATAGCACTTTCATTTGAGAGGGGTTGCCAAGCTTCAAAATTACTAGTTTCCTGAAATATGAGCAAACATTTTTTCACCCAAAACTTGATGATACTTGGTGGTAATGATCAGTACACTAATGCCACTTGGCTCACCAAATTTTGTTCTTCTAGGTTGAAGCGTTCGTCTGCAGTAGCAGTTTTTATATTGAGGTTTCCCTCTGCTCTCTCCTATATAGATAGATGAATTTGGAACTCTAAATCCAACATGGTTTGTAGTAGCTCTTTGAAACTTGACAAAATAAAGGAGGTCTCAGTTTTCTCTGTATAGTTTGTTTCCTCTTCAAGTAGCCCTAAGCACAGACTGTGGAAAAGCACTTTCATTGGAGGAGTTGCCAAGCTTCTAAGAATTAACGAGTTTCCGAAATACCAGCAAATATTTTTTCACCCAATCTTGATGATACTTTGTGGTAATGAACAGTACACAAATCCCACTTGGCTCACGAAATTTTGTTCTTCTAGGTTGAAGCGTTCGTGTACAGTAGCAGTTTATATATTTAGGTTTCCTTCTCTTCTCTCCTATATAGATAGATGAATTTGGAACTCTAAAACCAACATGGTTCGTAGTAGCTCTTTGAAACTTGACAAAATAAAAAGTTCTCAGTTTTGTCTCTATGGTTTGTTTCCTCTAAAAATAGCCCTAGGCACAGACTGTGGAAAAGCAATTTCATTGATAGGGGTTGCCAAGCTTCTAAGAATTAACGAGTTTCCGAAATACCAGAAAATATTTTTTCACCCAATCTTGATGATACTTTGTGGTAATGATCAGTACAGAAATCCCACTTGGCTCACCAAATTTTGTTCTTCTAGGTTGAAGCGTTCGTCTACAGTGGCAGTTTTTATATTTATGTTTACCTCTGTTCTCTCCTATATAGATAGATGAAATTGGAACTCTAAATCCTACATGGTTCGTAGTAGCTCTTTGAAACTTGACAAAATAAAGGAGTTCTCAGTTTTGTCTCTATGGTTTGTTACCTCTTCACGTAGCCCTAGGCACAGACTGTGGAACAGCAATTTCATTGAGAGGGGTTGCCGGGCTTCTAAGAATTAACGAGTTTCCGAAATACGAGCAAGTATTTTTTCACCCAATCTTGATGATACTTGGTGGTAATGATCAGTACACAAATTCCACTTGGCTCACCAAATTTTGTTCTTCTAGGTTGAAGCGATCGTGTACATTAGCAGTTTTATGTTTAGGTTTCCCTGTATCGCTCCTATATATATAGATATATTTGGAACTCTAAATCCAACATGGTTTGTTGTAGCTCTTTGAATCTTGACAAAATAAATGAGTTCTCAGTTTTGTCTCTATGATTTGTTTCCTCTTCAAGTAGCCCTAGGCACAGACTGTGGAAAAGCACTTTCATTGAGAGGGGTTGCCAACCTTCTAAGAATTAACGAGTTTCCGAAATATGAGCAAACACTTTTTCACCCAATCTTGATGATACATGGTGGTAATGATCAGTACACAAATCCCACTTGGCTCACCAAATTTGTTCTTCTAGGGTGAAGCGTTCGTCTACAGTAGCAGTTTTTATATTTAGGTTTCCCTCTGATTTCTCCTATATAGATAGATGATATGGAACTCTAAATCCAACATGGTTCGTAGTAGCTCTTGGAAACTTTACAATATAAATGAGTTCTCAGTTTTGTCTCTATAGTTTGTTTCCTTTTCAAGTAGCACTAGGCACAGACTGTGGAAAAGCACTTTCATTGAGAGGGGTTGCCAGGCTTCTAAGAATTAACGAGTTTCCGAAATAACTGCAAATATTTTTCACCCAATCTTGATGATACTTGGTGGTAATGATCAGTACACAAATCCAACTTGGCTCACCAAATTTTGTTCTTCTAGGTTGAAGCGATCGTGTACATTAGCAGTTTTATGTTTAGGTTTCCCTGTATCGCTCCTATATATATAGATATATTTGGAACTCTAAATCCAACATGGTTTGTAGTAGCTCTTTGAAACTTGACAAAATAAAGGAGTTCTCAGTTGTTACTCTATGGTTTGTTTCCTCTTCAAGCAGCCCTAGGCACATACTGTAAAAAAGCACTTTAATTGAGAGGGATTGCCAAGATTCTAAGAATTAACAAGTTTCCGAAATACCAGCAAATATTTTTCACCCAATCTTGATGATACTTGGAGGTAATGATCAGTACACAAATCCCACTTGGCTCACGAAATTTTCTTTTCTAGGTTGAAGCGTTCGTGTACAGTAGCAGTTTTTATATTTAGGTTTCCTTCTGTTCTCTCCTATATAGCTTGATGAATTTGGAACTCTAAATCCAAAATGGTTAGTAGTAGCTCTTTGAAACTTGACAAAATAAAGGAGTTCTCAGTTTTTTCTGTATGGTTTATTTCCTCTTCAAGTAGCCCTAGGCACATACTGTAGAAAAGGACTTTCATTGAGAGGGGTTGCCAAGCTTCTAAAAATTAACGAGTTTCCAAAATACCAGCCAATACTTTTTCACCCAATCTTGATGATACTTGGTGGTAATGATCAGTACACAAATCACACTTGGCTCACCAAATTTTGTTCTTCTAGGGTGAAGCGTTCCTCTACATTTGCAGTTTTTATATTTAGGTTTCCCTCTGCTCACTCCTATATAGATAGATGAATTTGGAACTCTAAATCCAACATGGTTCATAGAAGGTCTTTGAAACTTGACAAAATAAAGTAGTTCTCAGTTTTGTTTCTATGGTTTCTTTCCTATTCAAGTAGCTCTAGGCACAGACTGTGAAAAAGCAATTTCATTGAGAGGGGTTGCCAAGCTTCTAAGAATTAACGAGTTTCTGAAATACAAGAAATTATAAATTCACCCAATCTTGATGATACTTGGTGGTAATGATCAGTACACAAATCCCACTTGGCTCACGAAATTTTGTTCTTCTAGGTTGAAGCGTTCGTGTACAGTAGCAGTTTTTATATTTAGGTTTCCTTCTGTTCTCTCCTATGTAGATAGATGAATTTGGAACTCTAAGTCCAACATGGATAGTAGTAGCTCTTTGAAACTTGACAAAATAAAGGAGTTCTCAGTTTTTTCTGTATGGTTTGTTTCCTCTTCAAGTAGCCCTAGGCACATACTGTAGAAAAGCACTTTCATTGAGAGTGGTTGCCAAGCTTCTAAGAATTAATTAGTTTCCGAAATACCAGCAAATATTTTTTCACCCAATCTTGATGATACTTGGTGGTAATGATCACTACACAATTCCCACTTGGCTCACCAAAGTTTGTTCTTCTAGGTTGAAGCGTTCGTCTACAGTAGCAGTTTTTATATTTAGGTTTCCCTCTCTTCTCTCATATATAGTTAGATGAATTTGGAACTCTAAATCCAACATGGTTCGTAGTAGCTCTTTGAATCTTGACAAAATAAAGGAGTTCTCAGTTTTGTCTCTATGATTTGTTTCCTCTTCAAGTAGCCCTAGGCACAGACTGTGGAAAAGCACTTTCATTGAGAGGGGTTGCCAACCTTCTAAGAATTAACGAGTTTTCGAAATACCAGCAAATATTTCTTCACCAAATCGTGATGGTACTTGGTGGTAATAATCAGTACACAAATCCCACTTGGCTCACAAATTTTGTTCTTCTAGGTTGAGCGTTCGTCTACAGTAGCAGTTTTATGTTTAGGTTTCCCTCTATCGCTCCTATATAGATAGATGAATTTGGAACTCTAAATCCAACATGGTTTGTAGTAGCTCTTTGAAACTTGACAAAATAAAGGAGTTCTCAGTTGTGACTCTATGGTTTGTTTCCTCTTCAAGTAGCCCTAGGCACATACTGTAGAAAAGCACTTTCATTGAGAGGGATTGCCAAGATTCTAAGAATTAACAAGTTTCCGAAATACCAGCAAATATTTTTTCACCCAATCTTAATGATACTTGGAGGTAATGATCAGCACACAAATCCCACTTGGCTCACCAAATTTTGTTCTTCTAGGTTGACGCGTTCGTCTACAGTAGCAGTTTTTATATTTAGGTTTCCCTCTATCGCTCCTATATAGATAGATGAATTTGGAACTCTAAATCCAACATGGTTTGTAGTAGCTTTTTGAAACTTGACAAAGTAAAGGAGTTCTCAATTTTCTCTGTATAGTTTGTTTCCTCTTCAAGTAACCCTAAGCACAGACTGGGGAAAAGCACTTTCATTGGAAGGTTTGCCAAGCTTATAAGAATTAACGAGTTTCCGAAATACCAGCAAATATTTTTTCACCAATCTTGATGATACTTGGTGGTAAAGATCAGTACACAAATCACACTTGGCTCACAAATTTTGATCTTCTAGGTTGACGCGTTCGTCTACAGTAGCAGTTTTTATATTGAGGTTTCAGTCTGCTCTCTCCTATATAGACAGATGAATTTGAAACTCTAAATCCAACATGGTTTGTAGTAGCTCTTTGAAACTTGACAAAATAAAGGAGTTTTCCGTTTTTTCTCTATGGTTTGTCTCCTCATCAAGTAGCCCTAGGCACAGACTGTGGAATAGCACTTTCATTGAGAGGGTTGCCAAGCTTTTAAGAATTAACGAGTTTCCGAAATATGAGCAAACACTTTTTCACCCAATCTTGATGATACTTGGTGGTAATGATCAGTACACAAATGCCACTTGGCTCACCAAATTTTGTTCTTCTAGGTTGAAGCGTTCGTCTGCAGTAGCAGTTTTTATATTGAGGTTTCCCTCTGCTCTCTCCTATATAGATAGATGAATTTGGAACTCTAAATCCAACATGGTTTGTAGTAGCTCTTTGAAACTTGACAAAATAAAGGAGGTCTCAGTTTTCTCTGTATAGTTTGTTTCCTCTTCAAGTAGCCCTAAGCACAGACTGTGGAAAAGCACTTTCATTGAGAGGAGTTGCCAAGCTTCTAAGAATTAACGAGTTTCCGAAATACCAGCAAATATTTTTTCACCAATCTTGATGATACTTTGTGGTAATGAACAGTACACAAATCCCACTTGGCTCACGAAATTTTGTTCTTCTAGGTTGAAGCGTTCGTGTACAGTAGCAGTTTATATATTTAGGTTTCCTTCTCTTCTCTCCTATATAGATAGATGAATTTGGAACTCTAAAACCAACATGGTTCGTAGTAGCTCTTTGAAACTTGACAAAATAAAAAAGTTCTCAGTTTTGTCTCTATGGTTTGTTTCCTCTAAAAATAGCCCTAGGCACAGACTGTGGAAAAGCAATTTCATTGATAGGGGTTGCCAAGCTTCTAAGAATTAACGAGTTTCCGAAATACCAGAAAATATTTTTTCACCCAATCTTGATGATACTTTGTGGTAATGATCAGTACAGAAATCCCACTTGGCTCACCAAATTTTGTTCTTCTAGGTTGAAGCGTTCGTCTACAGTGGCAGTTTTTATATTTATGTTTACCTCTGTTCTCTCCTATATAGATAGATGAAATTGGAACTCTAAATCCTACATGGTTCGTAGTAGCTCTTTGAAACTTGACAAAATAAAGGAGTTCTCAGTTTTGTCTCTATGGTTTGTTACCTCTTCACGTAGCCCTAGGCACAGACTGTGGAACAGCAATTTCATTGAGAGGGGTTGCCAAGCTTCTAAGAATTAACGAGTTTCCGAAATACGAGCAAGTATTTTTTCACCCAATCTTGATGATACTTGGTGGTAATGATCAGTACACAAATTCCACTTGGCTCACCAAATTTTGTTCTTCTAGGTTGAAGCGATCGTGTACATTAGCAGTTTTATGTTTAGGTTTCCCTGTATCGCTCCTATATATATAGATATATTTGGAACTCTAAATCCAACATGGTTTGTTGTAGCTCTTTGAAACTTGACAAAATAAAGGAGTCCTCAGTTGTTACTCTATGGTTTGTTTCCTCTTCAAGCAGCCCTAGGCACATACTGTAAAAAAGCACTTTAATTGAGAGGGATTGCCAAGATTCTAAGAATTAACGAGTTTCCGAAATACCAGCAAATATTTTTCACCCAATCTTGATGATACTTGGAGGTAATGATCAGTACACAAATCCCACTTGGCTCACGAAATTTTCTTTTCTAGGTTGAAGCGTTCGTGTACAGTAGCAGTTTTTATATTTAGGTTTCCTTCTGTTCTCTCCTATATAGCTTGATGAATTTGGAACTCTAAATCCAAAATGGTTAGTAGTAGCTCTTTGAAACTTGACAAAATAAAGGAGTTCTCAGTTTTTTCTGTATGGTTTATTTCCTCTTCAAGTAGCCCTAGGCACATACTGTAGAAAAGGACTTTCATTGAGAGGGGTTGCCAAGCTTCTAAAAATTAACGAGTTTCCAAAATACCAGCCAATACTTTTTCACCCAATCTTGATGATACTTGGTGGTAATGATCAGTACACAAATCACACTTGGCTCACCAAATTTTGTTCTTCTAGGGTGAAGCGTTCCTCTACATTTGCAGTTTTTATATTTAGGTTTCCCTCTGCTCACTCCTATATAGATAGATGAATTTGGAACTCTAAATCCAACATGGTTCATAGAAGGTCTTTGAAACTTGACAAAATAAAGTAGTTCTCAGTTTTGTTTCTATGGTTTCTTTCCTATTCAAGTAGCTCTAGGCACAGACTGTGAAAAAGCAATTTCATTGAGAGGGGTTGCCAAGCTTCTAAGAATTAACGAGTTTCTGAAATACAAGAAATTATAAATTCACCCAATCTTGATGATACTTGGTGGTAATGATCAGTACACAAATCCCACTTGGCTCACCAAATTTTGTTCTTCTAGCTTGAAGCGTTCGTCTACAGTATCAGTTTTAATATTTTGGTTTCCCTCTGTTCTCTCCTATATAGATAGATGAATTTGGAACTCTAAATCCAACATGGTTCGTAGTAGCTCTTTAAAACTTGACAAAATAAAGGAGTTCTCAGTTTTGTCTCTATAGTTTGTTTCCTCTTCAAGTAGCCCTAGGCACAGACTGAGGAAAAGCAATTTCATTGAGAGGGGTTGCCAAGCTTCTAAGATTTAAAGAGTTTCCGAAATACCAGCAAATATTTTTTCACCCAATCTTGATGATATTTGGTGGTAATGATCAGTACACAAATCCCACTTGGCTCACCAAATTTTGTTCTTCTAGGTTGAAGCATTCGTCTAAGTAGCAGTTTTTATATTTGCTTTCCCTCTGTTCTCTCCTATATAGATAGATGAATTTGGAACTCTAAATCCAACATGGTTTGTAGTAGCTCTTTGAAACTTGACAAAATAAAGGAGTTCTCAGTTTTGTCTCTATGGTTTGTTTTCTCTTCAAGTAGCCCTAGGCACAGACTGGGGAAAAGCACTTTCATTGAGAGGAGTTGCCAAGCTTCTAAGAATTAACGAGTTTCCGAAATACCAGCAAATATTTTTTCACCCAATCTTGATGATACTTGGTGGTAATGATCAGTACACAAATCCCACTTGGCTCACGAAATTTTGTTCTTCTAGGTTGAAGCGTTCGTGTACAGTAGCAGTTTTTATATTTAGGTTTCCTTCTGTTCTCTCCTATGTAGATAGATGAATTTGGAACTCTAAGTCCAACATGGATAGTAGTAGCTCTTTGAAACTTGACAAAATAAAGGAGTTCTCAGTTTTTTCTGTATGGTTTGTTTCCTCTTCAAGTAGCCCTAGGCACATACTGTAGAAAAGCACTTTCATTGAGAGTGGTTGCCAAGCTTCTAAGAATTAATTAGTTTCCGAAATACCAGCAAATATTTTTTCACCCAATCTTGATGATACTTGGTGGTAATGATCACTACACAATTCCCACTTGGCTCACCAAAGTTTGTTCTTCTAGGTTGAAGCGTTCGTCTACAGTAGCAGTTTTTATATTTAGGTTTCCCTCTCTTCTCTCATATATAGTTAGATGAATTTGGAACTCTAAATCCAACATGGTTCGTAGTAGCTCTTTGAATCTTGACAAAATAAAGGAGTTCTCAGTTTTGTCTCTATGATTTGTTTCCTCTTCAAGTAGCCCTAGGCACAGACTGTGGAAAAGCACTTTCATTGAGAGGGGTTGCCAACCTTCTAAGAATTAACGAGTTTTCGAAATACCAGCAAATATTTCTTCACCAAATCGTGATGGTACTTGGTGGTAATAATCAGTACACAAATCCCACTTGGCTCACAAATTTTGTTCTTCTAGGTTGAGCGTTCGTCTACAGTAGCAGTTTTATGTTTAGGTTTCCCTCTATCGCTCCTATATAGATAGATGAATTTGGAACTCTAAATCCAACATGGTTTGTAGTAGCTCTTTGAAACTTGACAAAATAAAGGAGTTCTCAGTTGTGACTCTATGGTTTGTTTCCTCTTCAAGTAGCCCTAGGCACATACTGTAGAAAAGCACTTTCATTGAGAGGGATTGCCAAGATTCTAAGAATTAACAAGTTTCCGAAATACCAGCAAATATTTTTTCACCCAATCTTAATGATACTTGGAGGTAATGATCAGCACACAAATCCCACTTGGCTCACCAAATTTTGTTCTTCTAGGTTGACGCGTTCGTCTACAGTAGCAGTTTTTATATTTAGGTTTCCCTCTATCGCTCCTATATAGATAGATGAATTTGGAACTCTAAATCCAACATGGTTTGTAGTAGCTTTTTGAAACTTGACAAAGTAAAGGAGTTCTCAATTTTCTCTGTATAGTTTGTTTCCTCTTCAAGTAACCCTAAGCACAGACTGGGGAAAAGCACTTTCATTGGAAGGTTTGCCAAGCTTATAAGAATTAACGAGTTTCCGAAATACCAGCAAATATTTTTTCACCAATCTTGATGATACTTGGTGGTAAAGATCAGTACACAAATCACACTTGGCTCACAAATTTTGATCGTCTAGGTTGACGCGTTCATCTACAGTAGCAGTTTTTATATTGAGGTTTCAGTCTGCTCTCTCCTATATAGACAGATGAATTTGAAACTCTAAATCCAACATGGTTTGTAGTAGCTCTTTTAAACTTGACAAAATAAAGGAGTTTTCCGTTTTTTCTCTATGGTTTGTCTCCTCATCAAGTAGCCCTAGGCACAGACTGTGGAATAGCACTTTCATTGAGAGGGTTGCCAAGCTTTTAAGAATTAACGAGTTTCCGAAATATGAGCAAACACTTTTTCACCAAATCTTGATGATACTTGGTGGTAATGATCAGTACACAAATGCCACTTGGCTCACCAAATTTTGTTCTTCTAGGTTGAAGCGTTCGTCTGCAGTAGCAGTTTTTATATTGAGGTTTCCCTCTGCTCTCTCCTATATAGATAGATGAATTTGGAACTCTAAATCCAACATGGTTTGTAGTAGCTCTTTGAAACTTGACAAAATAAAGGAGGTCTCAGTTTTCTCTGTATAGTTTGTTTCCTCTTCAAGTAGCCCTAAGCACAGACTGTGGAAAAGCACTTTCATTGAGAGGAGTTGCCAAGCTTCTAAGAATTAACGAGTTTCCGAAATACCAGCAAATATTTTTTCACCCAATCTTGATGATACTTTGTGGTAATGAACAGTACACAAATCCCACTTGGCTCACGAAATTTTGTTCTTCTAGGTTGAAGCGTTCGTGTACAGTAGCAGTTTATATATTTAGGTTTCCTTCTCTTCTCTCCTATATAGATAGATGAATTTGGAACTCTAAAACCAACATGGTTCGTAGTAGCTCTTTGAAACTTGACAAAATAAAAAAGTTCTCAGTTTTGTCTCTATGGTTTGTTTCCTCTAAAAATAGCCCTAGGCACAGACTGTGGAAAAGCAATTTCATTGATAGGGGTTGCCAAGCTTCTAAGAATTAACGAGTTTCCGAAATACCAGAAAATATTTTTTCACCCAATCTTGATGATACTTTGTGGTAATGATCAGTACAGAAATCCCACTTGGCTCACCAAATTTTGTTCTTCTAGGTTGAAGCGTTCGTCTACAGTGGCAGTTTTTATATTTATGTTTACCTCTGTTCTCTCCTATATAGATAGATGAAATTGGAACTCTAAATCCTACATGGTTCGTAGTAGCTCTTTGAAACTTGACAAAATAAAGGAGTTCTCAGTTTTGTCTCTATGGTTTGTTACCTCTTCACGTAGCCCTAGGCACAGACTGTGGAACAGCAATTTCATTGAGAGGGGTTGCCAAGCTTCTAAGAATTAACGAGTTTCCGAAATACGAGCAAGTATTTTTTCACCCAATCTTGATGATACTTGGTGGTAATGATCAGTACACAAATCCCACTTGGCTCACCAAATTTTGTTCTTCTAGGTTGAAGCGTTCGTCTACAGTAGCAGTTTTTATATTTATGTTTCCCTCTGTTCTCTCCTATATAGATAGATGAATTTGGAACTCTAAATCCAACATGGTTCGTAGTAGCTCTGGAAACTTGACAAAATAAAGGAGTTCCTAGTTTTGTCTCTATGGTTTGTTTCCTCTTCAAGTAGCCCTAAGCACAGACTGTGGAAAAGCACTTTCATTGAGAGGGGTTGCCAAGCTTCTAAGAATTAACGAGTTTCCGAAATACCAGCAAATATTTTTTCACCCAATTGATGATACTTGGTGGTAATGATCAGTACACAAATCACACTTGGCTCACCGAAATTTGTTCTACTAGGTTGAAGCGTTCGTCTACAGTAGCAGTTTTTAAATTATGGTTTCCCTCTGCTCCCTTCTATATAGATAGATGAATTTGGAACTCTAAATCCAACATGGTTCGTAGTAGCTCTTTGAAACTTGACAAAATAAAGGAGTTCTCATTTTTGTCTCTATGGTTTGTTTCCTCTTCATAGCCCTAGGCACAGACTGTGGAAAAGCAATTTCATTGAGATTGGGTGCCAAGCTTCTAAGAATTAACGAGTTTCCGAAATTCCAGCAAATATTTTTTCACCCAATCTTGATGATACTTGGTGGTAATGATCAGTACACAAATCCCACTTGGCTCACCAAATTTTGTTCTTCTAGGTTGAAGCGTTCGTCTACAGTATCAGTTTTTATATTTAGGTTTCCCTCTGTTCTCTCCTATATAGATAGATGAATTTGGAACTCTAAATCCAACATGGTTCATAGTAGCTCTTGGAAACTTGACAATATAAAGGAGTTCTCAGTTTTGTCTCTATGGTTTGTTTCCTCTTCATAGCCCTAGGCACAGACTGTGGAAAAGCACTTTCATCGAGAGGGGTTGCCAAGCTTCTAAGACTTAACGAGTTTCCCAAATACCAGCAAATATTTTTCACCCAATCTTGATGATACTTGGTGGTAATGATCAGTGCACAAATCCCACTTGGCTCACCAAATTTTGTTCTTCTAGGTTGAAGCGTTCATCTACAGTAGTAGTTTTTATATTTAGTTTTCCCTCTGTTCTCTCCTATATAGATAGATGAATTTGGAACTCTAAATCCAACATGGTTTGTAGTAGCTCTTTGAAACTTGACAAAATAAAGGAGTTCTCAGTTTTGTCTCTATGGTTTGTTTCCTCTTCAAGTAGCCCTAAGCACAGACTGTGGAAAAGCAATTTCATTGAGAGGGGTTGCCAAGCTTCTAAGAATTAACGAGTTTCCGAAATACCAGAAAATATTTTTTCACCCCATCTTGATGATACTTGGTGGTAATGATCAGTACACAAATCCCACTTTTCTCACCAAATTTTGTTCTTCCAGGTTGAAGCGTTCGTCTACAGTAGCAGTTTTTATATTTACGTTTCCCTCTGTTCTGTCCTATAAAATAGATGAAATTGGAACTCTAAATTTAACATGGTTCGAAGTAGCTCTTTGAAACTTGACAAAATAAAGGAGTTCTCAGTTTTGTCTCTATGGTTTGTTACCTCTTCACGTAGCCCAAGGCACAGACTGTGGAAAAGGAATTTCATTGAGAGGGTTTGCCAAGCTTCTAAGAATTAACGAGTTTACGAAATACCAGCAAGTATTTTTTCACCCAATCTTGATGATACTTGGTGCTAATGATCAGAACACAAATCCCACTTGGCTCACCAAATTTTGTTCTTCTAGGTTGAAGCGTTCGTCTACAGTAGCAGTTTTTATATTTAGGTTTCAATCTGTTCTCTCCTATATAGATAGATGAATTTGGAACTCTAAATCCAACATGGTTCGTAGTAGCTCTTTGAAACTTGAAAAAATAAAGGAGTTCTCAGTTTGTCCCTATGGTTTCTTTCCTTTTCACGTAGCGCTAGGCACAGACTGTCGAAAAGCACTTTCATTGAGAGGGGTTGCCAAGCTTCTAAGAATTAACGAGTTTCCGAAATACCAGCAAATATTTTTTTCACCCAATCTTGATGATACTTGGTGGTAATGATCAGTACACAAATTCCACTTGGCTCACCAAATTTTGTTCTTCTAGTTTGAAGCGTTCGTCTACAGTAGCAGTTTTTATATTTAGGTTTTCCTCTGCTCTCTCCTATATAGATAGATGAATTTGGAACTCTTAATCCAACATGGTTTGTAGTAGCTCTTTGAAAATTTACAAAATAAAGGAGTTCTCAGTTTTGTCACTATGGTTTGTTTCCTCTTCAAGTAGCCTTAGGCACAGACTGTGGAAAAGAACTTTCATTGAGAGGGGTTCCCAAGCTTCTAAGAATTAACGAGTTTCCGAAATACGAGCAAACACTTTTTCACCCAATCTTGATGAGACTTGGTGGTAATGATAAGTACACAAATCCCACTTGGCTCACCAAATTTTGTTCTTCTAGGTTGAAGCGTTCGTCTACCATAGCAGTTTTTGTATTTAGGTATCCCTCTGCTCTCTCCTATATAGATAGATGAATTTGGAACTCTAAAACCAACATGGTTCGTAGTAGCTCTTTGAAACTTGACAAAATAAAAAAGTTCTCAGTTTTGTCTCTATGGTTTGTTTCCTCTAAAAATAGCCCTAGGCACAGACTGTGGAAAAGCAATTTCATTGATAGGGGTTGCCAAGCTTTTAAGAATTAACGAGTTTCCGAAATACCAGAAAATATTTTTTCACCCAATCTTGATGATACTTTGTGGTAATGATCAGTACAGAAATCCCACTTGGCTCACCAAATTTTGTTCTTCTAGGTTGAAGCGTTCGTCTACAGTGGCAGTTTTTATATTTATGTTTACCTCTGTTCTCTCCTATATAGATAGATGAAATTGGAACTCTAAATCCTACATGGTTCGTAGTAGCTCTTTGAAACTTGACAAAATAAAGGAGTTCTCAGTTTTGTCTCTATGGTTTGTTTCCTCTTCAAGTAGCCCTAAGCACAGACTGTGGAAAAGCACTTTCATTGAGAGGGGTTGCCAAGCTTCTAAGAATTAACCAGTTTCCGAAATACCAGCAAATATTTTTTCACCCAATTGATGATACTTGGTGGTAATGATCAGTACACAAATCACACTTGGCTCACCGAAATTTGTTCTACTAGGTTGAAGCGTTCGTCTACAGTAGCAGTTTTTAAATTATGGTTTCCCTCTGCTCCCTTCTATATTGATAGATGAATTTGGAACTCTAAATCCAACATGGTTCGTAGTAGCTCTTTGAAACTTGACAAAATAAAGGAGTTCTCATTTTTGTCTCTATGGTTTGTTTCCTCTTCATAGCCCTAGGCACAGACTGTGGAAAAGCAATTTCATTGAGATTGGGTGCCAAGCTTCTAAGAATTAACGAGTTTCCGAAATTCCAGCAAATATTTTTTCACCCAATCTTGATGATACTTGGTGGTAATGATCAGTACACAAATCCCACTTGGCTCACCAAATTTTGTTCTTCTAGGTTGAAGCGTTCGTCTACAGTATCAGTTTTTATATTTAGGTTTCCCTCTGTTCTCTCCTATATAGATAGATGAATTTGGAACTCTAAATCCAACATGGTTCATAGTAGCTCTTGGAAACTTGACAATATAAAGGAGTTCTCAGTTTTGTCTCTATGGTTTGTATCCTCTTCATAGCCCTAGGCACAGACTGTGGAAAAGCACTTTCATCGAGAGGGGTTTCCAAGCTTCTAAGACTTAACGAGTTTCCCAAATACCAGCAAATATTTTTCACCCAATCTTGATGATACTTGGTGGTAATGATCAGTGCACAAATCCCACTTGGCTCACCAAATTTTGTTCTTCTAGGTTGAAGCGTTCATCTACAGTAGTAGTTTTTATATTTAGTTTTCCCTCTGTTCTCTCCTATATAGATAGATGAATTTGGAACTCTAAATCCAACATGGTTTGTAGTAGCTCTTTGAAACTTGACAAAATAAAGGAGTTCTCAGTTTTGTCTCTATGGTTTGTTTCCTCTTCAAGTAGCCCTAAGCACAGACTGTGGAAAAGCAATTTCATTGAGAGGGGTTGCCAAGCTTCTAAGAATTAACGAGTTTCCGAAATACCAGAAAATATTTTTTCACCCCATCTTGATGATACTTGGTGGTAATGATCAGTACACAAATCCCACTTTTCTCACCAAATTTTGTTCTTCCAGGTTGAAGCGTTCGTCTACAGTAGCAGTTTTTATATTTACGTTTCCCTCTGTTCTGTCCTATAAAATAGATGAAATTGGAACTCTAAATTTAACATGGTTCGAAGTAGCTCTTTGAAACTTGACAAAATAAAGGAGTTCTCAGTTTTGTCTCTATGGTTTGTTACCTCTTCACGTAGCCCAAGGCACAGACTGTGGAAAAGGAATTTCATTGAGAGGGTTTGCCAAGCTTCTAAGAATTAACGAGTTTACGAAATACCAGCAAGTATTTTTTCACCCAATCTTGATGATACTTGGTGCTAATGATCAGAACACAAATCCCACTTGGCTCACCAAATTTTGTTCTTCTAGGTTGAAGCGTTCGTCTACAGTAGCAGTTTTTATATTTAGGTTTCAATCTGTTCTCTCCTATATAGATAGATGAATTTGGAACTCTAAATCCAACATGGTTCGTAGTAGCTCTTTGAAACTTGAAAAAATAAAGGAGTTCTCAGTTTGTCCCTATGGTTTCTTTCCTTTTCACGTAGCGCTAGGCACAGACTGTCGAAAAGCACTTTCATTGAGAGGGGTTGCCAAGCTTCTAAGAATTAACGAGTTTCCGAAATACCAGCAAATATTTTTTTCACCCAATCTTGATGATACTTGGTGGTAATGATCAGTACACACAAATTCCACTTGGCTCACCAAATTTTGTTCTTCTAGTTTGAAGCGTTCGTCTACAGTAGCAGTTTTTATATTTAGGTTTTCCTCTGCTCTCTCCTATATAGATAGATGAATTTGGAACTCTTAATCCAACATGGTTTGTAGTAGCTCTTTGAAAATTTACAAAATAAAGGAGTTCTCAGTTTTGTCACTATGGTTTGTTTCCTCTTCAAGTAGCCTTAGGCACAGACTGTGGAAAAGAACTTTCATTGAGAGGGGTTCCCAAGCTTCTAAGAATTAACGAGTTTCCGAAATACGAGCAAACACTTTTTCACCCAATCTTGATGAGACTTGGTGGTAATGATAAGTACACAAATCCCACTTGGCTCACCAAATTTTGTTCTTCTAGGTTGAAG
The DNA here is from genome assembly GCF_048772815.1 of Callospermophilus lateralis. NCBI lineage: Eukaryota > Metazoa > Chordata > Mammalia > Rodentia > Sciuridae > Callospermophilus > Callospermophilus lateralis. The sequence goes on along the minus strand of NW_027515944.1, from coordinate 1,972 downwards.
CGTTCGTCTACCATAGCAGTTTTTGTATTTAGGTATCCCTCTGCTCTCTCCTATATAGATAGATGAATTTGGAACTCTAAAACCAACATGGTTCGTAGTAGCTCTTTGAAACTTGACAAAATAAAAAAGTTCTCAGTTTTGTCTCTATGGTTTGTTTCCTCTAAAAATAGCCCTAGGCACAGACTGTGGAAAAGCAATTTCATTGATAGGGGTTGCCAAGCTTTTAAGAATTAACGAGTTTCCGAAATACCAGAAAATATTTTTTCACCCAATCTTGATGATACTTTGTGGTAATGATCAGTACAGAAATCCCACTTGGCTCACCAAATTTTGTTCTTCTAGGTTGAAGCGTTCGTCTACAGTGGCAGTTTTTATATTTATGTTTACCTCTGTTCTCTCCTATATAGATAGATGAAATTGGAACTCTAAATCCTACATGGTTCGTAGTAGCTCTTTGAAACTTGACAAAATAAAGGAGTTCTCAGTTTTGTCTCTATGGTTTGTTTCCTCTTCAAGTAGCCCTAAGCACAGACTGTGGAAAAGCACTTTCATTGAGAGGGGTTGCCAAGCTTCTAAGAATTAACCAGTTTCCGAAATACCAGCAAATATTTTTTCACCCAATTGATGATACTTGGTGGTAATGATCAGTACACAAATCACACTTGGCTCACCGAAATTTGTTCTACTAGGTTGAAGCGTTCGTCTACAGTAGCAGTTTTTAAATTATGGTTTCCCTCTGCTCTCTTCTATATAGATAGATGAATTTGGAACTCTAAATCCAACATGGTTCGTAGTAGCTCTTTGAAACTTGACAAAATAAAGGAGTTCTCATTTTTGTCTCTATGGTTTGTTTCCTCTTCAAGTAGCCCTAGGCACAGACTGTGGAAAAGCACTTTCATTGAGAGGGGTTGCCAAGCTTCTAAGAATTAACCAGTTTCCGAAATACCAGCAAATATTTTTTCACCCAATTGATGATACTTGGTGGTAATGATCAGTACAGAAATCACACTTGGCTCACCGAAATTTGTTCTACTAGGTTGAAGCGTTCGTCTACAGTAGCAGTTTTTAAATTATGGTTTCCCTCTTCTCTCTTCTATATAGATAGATGAATTTGGAACTCTAAATCCAACATGGTTCGTAGTAGCTCTTTGAAAATTGACAAAATAAAGGAGTTCTCATTTTTGTCTCTATGGTTTGTTTCCTCTTCAAGTAGCCCTAGGCACAGACTGTGGAAAAGCAATTTCATTGAGATTGGGTGCCAGCTTCTAAGAATTAACGAGTTTCCGAAAATCCAGCAAATATTTTTTCACCCAATCTTGATTATACTTGGTGGTAATGATCAGTACACAAATCCCACTTGGCTCACCAAATTTTGTTCTTCTAGGTTGAAGCGTTCGTCTACAGTAGCAGTTTTTATATTTAGGTTTCCCTCTGTTCTCTCCTATATAGATAGATGAATTTGGAACTCTAAAACCAACATGGTTCGTAGTAGCTCTTGGAAACTTGACAATATAAAGGAGTTCTCAGTTTTGTCTCTATGGTTTGTTTCCTCTTCATAGCCCTAGGCACAGACTGTGGAAAAGCACTTTCATCGAGAGGGGTTGCAAAGCTTCTAAGACTTAACGAGTTTCCCAAATACCAGCAAATATTTTTCACCCAATCTTGATGATACTTGGTGGTAATGATCAGTGCACAAATCCCACTTGGCTCACCAAATTTTGTTCTTCTAGGTTGAAGCGTTCATCTACAGTAGTAGTTTTTATATTTAGTTTTCCCTCTGTTGTCTCCTATATAGAAAGATGAATTTGGAACTCTAAATCCAACATGGTTTGTAGTAGCTCTTTGAAACTTGACAAAATAAAGGAGTTTTCAGTTTTGTCTCTATGGTTTGTTTCCTCTTCAAGTAGCCCTAAGCACAGACTGTGGAAAAGCAATTTCATTGAGAGGGGTTGCCAAGCTTCTAAGAATTAAC